>NC_091318.1:30381676-30431676 GCF_038502225.1 Cherax quadricarinatus | reverse complement strand
GTCTTACACAAGACTGTAGTATCTTACACAAGACTGCAATGTCTTACACAAGACTGCACTGTCTTACACAAGACTGTAGTATCTTACACAAGACTGCACTGTCTTACACAAGACTGCACTGTCTTACACAAGACTGCACTGTCTTACACAAGACTGTAGTATCTTACACAAGACTGCACTGTCTTACACAAGACTACTATGTCTTACACAAGACTGTAGTATCTTACACAAGACTGCACTGTATTACACAAGACTGGAAATGTCTTACACAAGACTGCACTGTCTTACACAAGACTGCACTGTCTTACACAAGAATGCAGTGTCTTACACAAGACTGGAGTGTCTTACACAAGACGGCACTGTCTTGCACAAGACTGTAGTATCTTACACAAGACTGCTCTGTCTTACACAAGACTGCACTGTCTTACACAAGTCTGCACTGTCTTACACAAGACTGTAGTATCTTACACAAGACTGTAGTGTCTTACAAAAGACGGCACTGTCTTACACAAGACTGTAGTATCTTACACAAGACTGCTCTGTCTTACACAAGACTGCACTGTCTTACACAAGTCTGCACTGTCTTACACAAGACTGTAGTATCTTACACAAGACTGTAGTGTCTTACACAAGACGGCACTGTCTTACACAAGACGGCACTGTCTTACACAAGACTACACTGTCTTACACAAGCCTGCACTGTCTTACACAAGCCTGCACTGTCTTACACAAGACTGCGCTGTCTTACACAAGACTAGAGTGGCTTACACAAGACTGGAACGTTTTCTTACACAAAATGGAGTGTCTTACACAATATTGGAATGTTTTCTCACACGTTATGGCACACACACGTATCTGTTTTTACTGCTAAATGGGCAGGGGTAACAGGGCTGTGGGGAAAATGCTACTCTGCGTCAGGGCATCGAACCCGAGACCTTGTGAGTGTGAGTCAAATGCTCGCACACCCTCTCGTGGTGGTGGCGAGAGAGAGAGAGAGAGAGAGAGAGAGAGAGAGAGAGAGAGAGAGAGAGAGAGAGAGAGAGAGAGAGAGAGAGAGAGAGAGAACATATATACCTTAGACCTATTTCCATCCATACCTTAGTATATAAAGTAAGTTATTCTTGTCATCACTGGGGAATATTTCATGTTTGTGACCCTTTGTGTGTAGATCCATTGACTCAGCGGCCTGAATATAGCAGCACATCCGAGAGTCTGTAGGTCACTGCTAGTTTGGTCAGCGAGGTGTGCTCACCTGAATCATGGAACCACACACCAACACACTCTACCATTTTCCTTTCATTTATCACCCAGATGTTGTCTCGTATTAACACAGCATAGAATATTAAACACAAGGTGCATGTTTCTCAGAGTATATACTCTGGGTGTTTACCCTAATCACCATTTTATTTATTAAATTATTCTTGATTGGCGGTGTACTCGTGACATGCAGCCTTAATGGCCCTCGTTCAGTTGGCAGAGTTTATTCACAATTAACCAACAAAGATTAAGGACTTCTTACCATGTGCTCAACAAAGTAAGTTATCATCTCAGATCATTTCATGTTGTTATTATGCTCACAGGGAAAAGCTAAATCTGTAGGGGTCATATAAAACAGTGTATTATAGGCCCTGTATGATCCTCAAGGATTTAACGCTTTTTCATTCAGTATGGTAATTCATATAAAGCTTAATAAAATTGTGCTGTAAGAGAGTGATAGAGGCTGGTGTAGGAGGAAGGGAGTTCTTTCTCTTTCACATCTTTCTTGTGTGGACCAAGAAAGATGTGAGAAGGAGATAAACATGAAGAAGCATGGTATACAACGAGAGGTACCCAACACCATCTCTATTGCTTCTTTCGTTCAAGATGTGTATCAGTAACCTACCAGAGGAAGAAGGACAGATTCTTAAATGTTAGTCTTTGCGGATGATGCCAAGAACAAAGATAATACTAAGGAAGAGGACTCTGGAAACCTGCAGACTTGGAAACACAGCGGGAATGCTCAAGCAAGTGGCTATTAGTATTCAACCCATGCAAGTGTGAATAATTGAGAGAGAGCGAAGGGTAAGGGAGAGCCTAGACGACCTTCCACCCGACACGGAACCAACTCAAGATGTTACACAATGCAAAGACCTTGCATGTATATATAACGTTAAACATGTCACCGGAAGCTTATGCAAACATTACGACAGGAGCTTTAGCAAGTCTTCCTAACACAATATCTACCTCCACGAAATTGTATAAGAACCAGTCCTTGAATATGCAGCACCAGCACTGAACCAACACTTAGCAAAGCTTGGTTGACTAATTAGTTTTACAGTCCATCGACACACGAGACTCATTATGGCAGCACGTCACTTTATTCTCAAAAAATGGGCCTATTGTGATTAAAGTAAACTGTAAGAGTATATATGCTGAAATATATACCTCTTCGCGTATACATAGAATGTTGCTCACAGTGTCCACACATCAAGAAAGATATACTCATCACAACATGTACTCATGAGCTAGCAAGGTACATTAATCTTAAAAATATTCAGAGGATGGCCTCTCCAAAGTGGATGTGTTAATCCTCCACTTCCTCAGATCAAACCTCAATATTTCCCATTCCCAGACACTTGTGATCTATGGATGTAATATATATAAATTACATCATCTTGGAAATTCTTACAACATATAAGAGAAAACAGAGAGATAACGAGTGTTATGGAGAAGCTGTAGTATATAGTTATATGGTAGCTCATGGTCCCTTCCTGCTTTCTTTCACTCACCTCCTATCACCCACCTCCTATCACCCACCTCCTGTCACCCACCTCCTCTCACCCACCTCCCCTCACCCACTGTTCTACACAAATGGTCATATCCGTCGCCGAATTAAGAGACTATGCCGCAGAGAGTTTTACAAGTTACTGGAGCCATTCCAGGATGCTGGGAATGGATTCAACAGCTCTGATCACAGTGTCCCCTGCATAAGCCAGTTATTCTTAGAAACTGTTGCTATGAGTCATGTGAAAACGAACACTTGGAGGAACAAAACAAATTTTGGCAATCACTTACAGTCCCGTTTAGAGGATAAACAACAACAATAACGACAATAATAACAATAATAAGAATCATAATACTCTACATAGATGTTGCCTTGGTCTTCAGTCGAGACTACAACACGCGCACGTAGTGAAAAACGAATGGCAAACCCCGTAGACTTTTTTAAATTATTATTATTATTATGATACTATTATTATGAATGTCCACAACGTCCATACACTTAAGAGGTGGGTTAGCCAACCAGGATAACCCAAGAAAGACTGTTATTACTATTTTACTATTGTTATTACTATTATTATTATACTATTATTATAATATAATAATAATAATAATAATTATAATAATAATAATAATAGTAATAATAATAATAATAATAATAATAATAATAATAATAATAATAATAATAATAATAATAATAATAATAATAATAATAATAATAATAATATTCTCTAGAAAGTCTACGGGGTGTGCCATTCGTTTTTCAGTACGTGCGCGTGTTGTAGTCTCGACTCAGGACCAAGGCAACACTTATGTACAATATTTCTGGCGATGGTCCATCATTTATATTATTATAGCATAAATTAAAGTTGGTAAAGATAAGGGAAAGGGAAGAAGGTAGGCGTAGAAGAAACCCTTCAAGGGGAAGAAGGGGTATGGAGTACCCATACTGATGAAGGACTGATGATCCTTCTCATCACCCTGGAGGGAGTGACCATCACGAGTGCCCATCACTCTTCCTGCCCCACGAAATTTTTTTTCTGATTTGTAGCTTATTAACCAGACTCGGATTTTGTGAACCGCGTGTCCCAGACCATGATCCTCTAGTCCTCCCACAGGTGTGTGTGTGTGTGTGTGTGTGTGTGTGTGTGTGTGTGTGTGTGTGTGTGTGTGTGTGTGTGTGTGTGTGTGTGTGTGTGTGTGTGTGTGTGTGTGTGTGTGTGTGTGCGTGTGCGTTTATGTATGAATTTGGCCCTGGGCCTGATTTTGGATTCTGTTTTGTGTCCTATGAATTCTAGATCTTTTTCCCCCGTTCTTGCTTCTTTTATAACTTAAACTGAATTATGTACTGCTTTGCAAGGTTTGATCTGAACCGTTTGGAATTTTGTACGACTGCTGATGCAAAGTACGACTTCTGTTTTACAATTACTGCTATATTGTAAATCTTATTGTAGGACCATTTTCTGTTACATGTAGCAGTTCTGTTCTGTTTCCACTACCTGTTGTGTGACCGTTGTCTCTTAAGTGACCATTCTCTTCTGTTGTGTGTGACTGTTATTTATTATGAGTGATTAATATCTGTTATTTGTGACTGTTATCTGTTGTGTGTGACTGTTATCTGTTGTGTGACTGTTACATCTTGTGTGTGACTGTTATCTCTTGTGTGTGATTATTATCTGTTGTGACTAATCTGTTGTGTGTGACTATTATCTGTTGTGTGTGACTGCCGTCTGTTGTGTGTGACTGTTATCTGTTGAGTGTGACTGCTATCTGTTGTGTGTGACTATTATCTGTTGTGCGTGACTGTTATATATTGCATATGACTGTTGCTTTTAATATTCACCGATTTATTTCCCCTACGAGGTAAATGCAATTATTCTGAATAAACTAATAATGCGCGAGGAAGCAGGAGGGAAACTGAGGAGGGAGAGGATAAGGCAGAGGGGCGAGGAAGATAATGATAGATGAAAGGGAAAGGGAGAGACGAGGGAGCAAGGGAGGATCAGGGGAGAGAGTGAAATAACGAGGAGGAAGAATATGGGGAATGTGGAATGTGGAATGTGGGGGGAAATATGTGACAATGTTGCTGTTAATAGTGGGTGATAATGATAATGTTGGTGTTACTAGTGGTGGTGGTGGTGGTGGTCGTGATGGTAGTGGTGGTTGTGGTGGTGGTTCGCTGATAAAAAAAATCACAAGCATCGATCTGCAGTGGAGCCATCACGTCTAGTCATAGAGTATGGAGCGCTGGGGTAGGAGGGGCTAGCCTCCAGCCTGTCCATTTAGGGGTGTGGGGAGGAGGAAGGGGGAGATGGAGGGGCAAGTCATTAAAAGGAGGGAGGGGGGACAGGGGATGTCTAGACTGATAGGGAGAGCTGGAAAAAATTGGCGAGAGACCATTGCTCCAAACAAAATTGAAGCTCTACGGTATAGTCGTTGTTTACATCTTACAAGAACGCAAACAAGATTGAATCCGGTGAACTGGAATACTGTATGAAAGTATTATCCTGTAGAGTGTAGACCATTACTACCCCTACCCCTTGTGTTGACCATCAGTGATACTACCCCTTGTGTTGACCATCAGTGATACTACCCCTTGTGTTGACCATCAGTGACACTACCCCTTGTGTTGACCATCAGTGATACTACCCCTTGTGTTGACCATCAGTGACACTACCCCTTGTGTTGACCATCAGTGACACTATCCCTTGTGTTGACCATCAGTGACACTACCCCTTGTGTTGACCATCATTACCACTACCCCTTGTGTTGACCACTAGTGTCGCTACCCTTAGTGTTGACCATTACTGACACTACCTCTTGTGTTGACCACTAGTGACACTACCCCTTGTGTTGACCACCAGTGTCACTACCCCTTGTGTTGACCACTAGCGTCGCTACCCCTTGTGTTGACCATTACTAACACTACCTCTTGTGTTGACCACCAGTGTCACTACCCCTTGTGTTGACTACCATTGCCACTACCCCATGTGTTGACCACTAGTGTCGCTATCCCTCGTGTTGACCATTACTAACACTACCTCTTGTGTTGACCACTAGTGACACTACCCCTTGTGTTTACCACCAGTGTCACTACCCCCTTGTGTTGGCTACTAGTGTCACTACCCCTTGTGTTGACCACCATTGTTACTACACCTTGTGGTGACCACTAGTGACACTACCCCTTGTGTTGACCACTAGTGTCGCTATCCCTCGTGTTGACCATTACTAACACTACCTCTTGTGTTGACCACTAGTGACACTACCCCTTGTGTTTACCACCAGTGTCACTACCCCCTTGTGTTGGCTACTAGTGTCACTACCCCTTGTGTTGACCACCATTGCCACTACCCCTTGTGTTGACCATCAGTGACACTACACCTTGTGTTGACCATCAGTGACACTACACCTTGTGTTGACCATCAGTGACACTACCCCTTGTGTTGACCATCAGTGACACTACCCCTTGTGTTGACCATCAGTGATACTACCCCTTGTGTTGACCACTAGTGTCGCTACCCTTAGTGTTGACCATTACTGACACTACCTCTTGTGTTGACCACTAGTGACACTACCCCTTGTGTTGACCACCAGTGTCACTACCTTGTGTTGACCACTAGCGTCGCACCCTGTGTTGACCATTACTAACACTACCTCTTGTGTTGACCACCAGTGTCACTACCCCTTGTGTTGACAACAATTGACACTACCCCATGTGTTGACCACTAGTGTCACTAACCCTCGTGTTGACCATGAATGTAACTACCTCTTGTGTTGACCACTAGTGACAGTACCCCTTGTGTTTACCACCAGTGTCACTACCCCCCTTGTGTTGGCTACTAGTGTCACTACCCCTTGTGTTGACCACCATTGTTACTACACCTTGTGGTGACCACTAGTGTCACTACCCCTTGTGTTGACCACTAGTGGAAACTACCCCTTGTGTTGACCACCAGTGTCACTACCCCTTGTGTTGGCTACTAGTGTCACTACCCCTTGTGTTGACCATTAGTGACACTACCCTTTGTGTTGACCACTAGTGTCACTACCCCTTGTGTTGACCAGGATTGTTACTACCTCTTGTGTTGACCACTAGTGACATTACCCCTTGTGTTGGCCACTATTGTCACTATCACTTGTGTTGACCAATAGGGCCACTACTCCTTGTATTGACCACCATTGTCACTACCCCTTGTGTTGATCACTAGTGACACTACCCCTTGTGTTGACCACTAGTGTTACTACCCCTTGTGTTGACCACTAGTGACATTACCCCTTGTGTTGGCCACTATTGTCACTATCACTTGTGTTGACCAATAGGGCCACTACTCCTTGTATTGACCACCATTGTCACTACCCCTTGTGTTGATCACTAGTGACACTACCCCATGTGTTGAGCACTAGTGTCACTACCCCTTGTGTTGACCACTAGTGACACTACCCCTTGTGTTGGCCACTAGTGACACTACCCCTTGTGTTGGCCACTATTGTCAATATCACTTGTGTTGACCAATAAGGACACTACTCCTTGTATTGACCACCATTGTCACTACCCCTTGTGTTGATCGCTAGTGACACTACCCCTTGTGTTGACCACTTGTGTCACTACCCCTTGTGTTGACCATTAGTGACACTACCTCATGTGTTAACCACTAGTGTCACTATACCTTGTGCTGACCACTAGTGACACTACCCCTTGCGTTGACCACTAGTGACACTACCCCTTGTGTTCACCACCAGTGTCACTACCCCTTGTGTTGACCACTAGTGTCACTACCCCTTGTGCTAACCACTAGTGACACTACCCCTTGTGTTGACCACCAGTGACACTACCGCTTGTGTTGACCACTTGTGTTACTACCCCTTGTGTTGACCACTAGTGTCACTACCCCTTGTGTTGACCATTATTGTCACTACCCCTTGTTTTGACCACTAGTATCACTACTCCTTGTGTTGACCACCAGTGACACTACCCCTTGCCAGGCGTCTCATGGGTAGTGGCGCCTAGCCAGACATGTTGTCTCCAGTGCCATTAATATAGCTCTGAAGAGCGGATATAAACTGCTTGTGTGTATATATATATATATATATATATATATATATATATGTATAAGTATATATATATATATATATATATATATATATATATATATATATATATATATATATATATATATATATATATATATATATATATGTATAAGTATATATATATATATATATATATATATATATATATATATATATATATAATAAGTATATATATATATATATATATATATATATATATATATATATATATATATATATATATATATATATATATATATAATATATATATATATATATATATATATTATATATATATATATAAGTGATGCAAGGAGGGAAGAGTATATGGAGAAAAAGAGAGAGGTTAAGGGAGTGGTGAAGCAATGTAAAAAGAGAGCAAATGAGAGAGTGGGTGAGATGTTATCAACAAATTTTGTTGAAAATAAGAAAAAGTTTTGGAGTGAGATTAAAAAGTTAAGAAAGCCTAGAGATCAAATGGATTTGTCAGTTAAAAATAGGAGAGGAGAGTTATTAAATGGAGAGTTAGAGGTATTGGGAAGATGGAGGGAATATTTTGAGGAATTGTTAAATGTTGATGAAGATAGGGAAGCTGTGATTTCGTGTATAGGGCAAGGAGGAATAACATCTTGTAGGAGTGAGGAAGAGCCAGTTGTGAGTGTGGGGGAAGTTCGTGAGGCAGTGGGTAAAATGAAAGGGGGTAAGGCAGCCGGGATTGATGGGATAAAGATAGAAATGTTAAAAGCAGATGGGGATATAGTTTTGGAGTGGTTGGTGTAATTATTTAATAAATGTATGGAAGAGGGTAAGATACCTAGGGATTGGCAGCGAGCATGCATAGTTCCTTTGTATAAAGGCAAAGGGGATAAAAGAGAGTGCAAAAATTATAGGGAGATAAGACTGTTGAGTATACCTGGTAAAGTGTATGGTAGAGTTATTATTGAAAGAATTAAGAGTAAGACGGAGAATAGGATAGCAGATGAACAAGGAGGCTTTAGGAAAGGTAGGGGATGTGTGGACCAGGTGTTTACAGTGAAACATATAAGTGAACAGTATTTAGATAAGGCTAAAGAGGTCTTTGTGGCATTTATGGATTTGGAAAAGGCGTATGATAGGGTGGATAGGGGGGCAATGTGGCAGGTGTTGCAGGTGTATGGTGTAGGAGGTAGGTTACTGAAAGCAGTGAAGAGTTTTTACGAGGATAGTGAGGCTCAAGTTAGAGTATGTAGGAAAGAGGGAAATTATTTCCCAGTAAAAGTAGGCCTTAGGCAAGGATGTGTGATGTCACCGTGGTTGTTTAATATATTTATAGATGGGGTTTGTAAGAGAAGTAAATCGAGGGTCTTGGCAAGAGGCGTGGAGTTAAAAGATAAAGAATCACACATAAAGTGGGAGTTGACACAGTTGCTCTTTGCTGATGACACTGTGCTCTTGGGAGATTCTGAAGAGAAGCTGCAGAGGTTGGTGGATGAATTTGGTAGGGTGTGCAAAAGAACAAAATTAAAAGTGAATACAGGAAAGAGTAAGGTAATGAGGATAACAAAAAGATTAGGTGATGAAAGATTGGATATCAGATTGGAGGGAGAGAGTATGGAGGAGGTGAATGTATTCAGATATTTGGGAGTGGACGTGTCAGCGGATGGGTCTATGAAAGATGAGGTGAATCATAGAATTGATGAGGGGAAAAGGGTGAGTGGTGCACTTAGAAGTCTGTGGAGACAAAGAACTTTGTCCTTGGAGGCAAAGGGGAGGGGAATGTATGAGAGTATAGTTTTACCAACGCTCTTATATGGGTGTGAAGGCATGGGTGATGAATGTTGCAGCGAGGAGAAGGCTGGAAGCAGTGGAGATGTCATGTCTGAGGGCAAGTGTGGTGTGAATATAATGCAGAGAATTCGTAGTTTGGAAGTTAGGAGGAGGTGCGGGATTACCAAAACTGTTGTCCAGAGGGCTGAGGAACGGTTGTTGAGGTGGTTCGGACATGTAGAGATAATGGAGCGAAACAGAGTGACTTCAAGAGTGTATCAGTCTGTAGTGGAAGGAAGGCGGGGTAGGGGTCAGCCTAGGAAAGGTTGGTTGGAGGGTAAAGGAGGTTTTGAGGTGAAAAGGGGAGGGGCTTGGACTTCCAGCAGGCATGTGAGCGTGTTTGATAGGATGGAATGGAGACAAATGGTTTTTAATACTTGACGTGCTGTTGGAGTGTGAGCAAAGTAACATTTATGAAGGGATTCAGGAAACTGGCAGGCCGGACTTGAGTCCTGGAGATGGGAAGTACAGTGCCTGCACTCTGAAGGAGGGTGTTAATGTTGCAGTTTAAAAACTGTAGTGTAAAGCACCCTTCTGGCAAGACAGTGATGGAGTGAATGATGGTGAAAGTTTTTCTTTTTCGGGCCACCCTGCCTTGGTGGGAATCGGCCAGTGTGATAATAAAAAAAATATAATAACATATATATATATATATATATATATATATATATATATATATATATTATTGTACCAACGGAACAAGTGGTATTGATCAATAGCAACACTGCACTAGCCAAGGAGTCTACTAGTAGCGACCGTCTCAATATACACATAATACACCTAAAATTGCACTATCACAGTTTCTCTCGCTCTCTCTCTCTTCTCTCTCCCTTATGTTACACATAAGGCCTGGTTCTCTCTCTCTCTCTCTCTCTCTCTCTCTCTCTCTCTCTCTCTCTCTCTCTCTCTCTCTCTCTCTCTCTCTCTGTCTCCCTCTCTCTCTCTCTCTCTCTCTCTCTCTCTCTCTCTCTCTCTCTCTCTCTCTCTCTCTCTCTCTCTCTCTCTCTCTCTCTCTCTCTCTCTTTATCTCTCTCTCTCTTTCTCTCTCTCTCTCTCTTATACAGTTGCCTGTACCAGGATAATATATAAATCTTAGCACCGTCCTTAATTTATCCCAAATGTGTTTGTAATATTTATAACCCAAGTATGTACTGTCCTTGAACGTTAGGACCATCCGTATCGTCTTCTTTGTAGGTTGTTTCTCGTAGCTGGGTGTTCGTGGTGTGTTCAGCAATGAGATTTACACCTTGAGCTCGCAAACCTGTTTACAGATTTACGTGTTTACAGTGACGTCAAGTACACGTGGCGAGGCGCACTAGCAATGTTTGTCAACAAATGATGTCATGGTTCCCTCTCTCTCTCTCTCTCTCTCTCTCTCTCTCTCTCTCTCTCTCTCTCTCTCTCTCTCTCTCTTTCTCTCTCTCTGTCTGTCTGTCTGTCTGTCTCTCTCTCTCTAGAAGTCTCTGGGGTAGTGGGAAGCACTGCGTCATTCCCCAGAGAACGCCTCAATTTCCCAGGGAGTCAGGCGGGGAGGGAGGGAGAGATGGGGGTATCTCCATCTCCCTTGGAGGGAGATAGGGAGAGATGGGGGGATACCTAGGTCTCCAAAGTGACGAACGCAGGGAGAAATTTTGGGTGGTAATAATTGAGAAATGGTGATGGGAGAGAGGGATAGGGAGAGAGCGAAGATAAATAAAAGAAGGGAGGAATACAGGGGAACACAGAAAGCACTAGACTTGACATTCTATAACGAGGTTATTGGCAGAGAAAAGATCAACAGAGTTACTGCTGTCTAGACAGACGAGATTAGTATAGTGTAGCAGGAGGCTCTCTCCACACCCTCCACTACCTCATACTACTACTACTGCTGCTGCTGCTGCTGTTACTACTGTTACTACTATTACTACTATTATCACTCTACTTCCGATGCTGCTACTACTACTACTAATGTTACTACTACTACTATTAATAATAATAATGCTACTATTACTACTATTACTTCCATCACTACCATATTTTAAACCTTTTATCGATTATGCAGCTAAATTAGTAGGAATCAAGGAGGTAGGACGTAGGTTTCCAATTTTTTCAGAGTAAATATGATTGTATATCCTCAGCTGTTTCGATGAAATAATGTGTGACACAAAGTTATAAATTATAAAAGGCATATCAAAATGTACAATATTTTATGAAGGTACTTGAAGGATTACTAAAGTTGGCAGCAGTTAACAAACCCTGATCCACCGTGAGCCTGGTCATGGACCGGGCCGCGGGGGCGTTGACCCTGGGAATACTCCAGGTATACTCCAGATGGAGGTCATTACATACAATCTGCCAGATAAAAGGGAGCGGGGATGAGAGTTAACATGTTTGACGGACAATTTAATTCGGTCTTTAGAAATTGTACAGAAATTCAATTTTGACACATTTTTTCTGAGTTTATTTGATGCCTGCTGGCGGGGCGAAGCTCTGGTGCACTGATAAGTGTTTAGTTTGAGGCATTCTAGCTTTTTTCAATGTTGTCATTTTAAATTATATGAAAAAATGCTGAGGTTACCGACTTATAGTGGAAGTCATATTTTAGTGGGTTCAGACAGTGCGTCTACTCCGACAGAACCCATGGTGACAGTACCTGTTGATGTATGGTATCCAGTACCTGTTGATGTATGGTGTCCAGTACCTGTTGATGTATGGTATCCAGTACCTGTTGATGTATGGTGCCCAGTATCTGTTGATGTATAGTTTCCCTTCGACTCACTGGTGTCGCTTCTTTCAGTTGTATGTTGAACTCCTCAAAGACTTTTCTGTCGTTCCTTGCGAGCTCTGTCTTCATTCTTCAGCCTTTTTGTTCTGTCTTTTGTTGTTCTCTTTCTCCTATTATGACTTAAGGCTTAAGCAGTTCTTTCCAGACCTCACCTTTGTTGCTATGTAACTCTCAACTTGTCACTTGTGACTTTTGCTCTCTTCACTGTTTTCTTCTCTCCTTCGCTTTCTTTAGTACCTCCATTATTTTGTATTTGTTTCTTTTCCTTCTCATCTCTGGTAGAGCCACAGGTTCTTCCTTTACCATTTTTTCTTCTGGGTCATGAAGATCTCCTCTACTTCCCGACACTTTCTGGCAGTTCACCTCTACTTTTTAAGTCTAGTTTCTCCCATTTTCCTCCCGCTAGTCTACCCTCAGTGTTTGCTTCTACCAGATACAAGAAATTCAATGGAGGATGTTCGCTTGTACCCAGGGATCTTATATTCTATTTCACCTGTATTAGATGTACGTACTGTAAATACTAGATCCAATCTTGTTGGCTCATGCCCTCGTCTCTCTCTCTCTCTCTCTCTCTCTCTCTCTTGTGTCCTTAACGTGATGGCACATACAATTCTCCATTACCACCTCCATCTTAGTTCTATATATTTCTGGACCATCATTGGGCCCCCAACTCTTCCAGACTATTTCTGTGTCGTTGAAATCTCCCAGGATTAGTTGTTATATCTGTGTTTTAGAGCTCTGCTTGCTACTTCAGTTGTAGTGTCACCCAGTGTTTGTTGATGTCTTCATACCGCTGTCTTGTAGATCACTGCTACTGTGTGTGTGTGTGTGTGTGTGAGTATGTGTGTGTGTGTGTGTGTGTGTGTGTGTGTGTGTGTGTATGTGTGTGTGTGTGTGTGTGTGTGTGTGTGTGTGTGTGTGTGTGTATGTGTGTGTGTGTGTGTGGTGTCAGTCTCCTGGTCTTCTCAGTCAGTCCTCAGGTCTGGTAAAAGCCGGACATCTCAAACCACTCTCTCTCTCTCCCTCCAGTCCAATACTACTAAGCTTCCCCACCACCACCACTACTACCATCACTACCACCACCACTACCACCACCACTACCACCACCACTACCATCACCACCACCACCACCAACTACCATCACTACCACCACTACCATCACCGCCACTATCACCTCTACCACCTCCAATACCATCACCACCATTACTATCTCCACCACCACCAACACTACTAACACCACCATCATTACTATCACAATCACCACTACTATCACCACCATCGCTTCTGTCACCATCACTACCATCCCCACCAACACTTTTACCACCACCACCCTCCATCAAAACCATCACCACCCCCACACTAACCACCATCACCACCACCTCTACCACCATCACCACCCCTACCACCACCACCACCACCATTCTATTTTAAGTGCACGTAAGACGCAATAATTGCATTTTGAAAGCGTTTTAAGTGAAGTAAACATCTTGAGAAACGACCTTCAAGATACGACCACGAAAAATTACTTGAAAATTGACGTTGAAAAATAACTTTACTTGGGAAAAAGGCCTTGAGAAAAGACTTGGAGAAATAACCTTGTTGAAGACCTTTAGAAAACTGACTCAGCTACGACCTCAGAAAACCACAGCAGAAAGAAACCTTGAAAAAAAATTATCTTGAAATATTGCTACTGAGAAATTACCTTACAAATTATTTTAAATAATTACAATGGAAAAATGATTAGAGACATTTTTCAGTGATTGTTTTAGTGTTGTGTCGATTATTTTGTTTTACAGACTGACATATATGATTGTAGTGTTAAGATGTAGGGAACTTAGTCAACTTAATTGTTTGATGATGGTGTGTGTGTATGGTGATGGTGTGTGTGTGTATGGTGATGGTGTGTGTGTGTGTGTATGGTGATGGTGTGTGTGTGTGTATGGTGATGGTGTGTGTGTGTATGGTGATGGTGTGTGTGTGTGTGTATGGTGATGGTGTGTGTGTGTGTGTGTGGTGATGGTGTGTGTGTGTGTGGTGATGTTGTGTGTGTGTATGGTGATGGTGTGTGTGTGTGTGTGTGGTGATGGTGTGTGTGTGTGTGGTGATGTGTGTGTGTGTGTATGGTGATGGTGTGTGTGTGTGTGTGTGTGGTGATGGTGATGGTGTGTGTGTGTGTGTATGGTGATGGTGTGTGTGTGTATGGTGATGGTGTGTGTGTGTATGGTGATGGTGTGTGTGTGTGTATGGTGATGGTGTGTGTGTATGGTGATGGTGTGTGTGTGTGTGTGTGGTGATGGTGTGTGTGTGTATGGTGATGGTGTGTGTGTGTATGGTGATGGTGTGTGTGTGAGGTGATGGTGTGTGTGTGTGTATGGTGATGGTGTGTGTGTGTGGTGATGGTGTGTGTGTGTGTATGGTGATGGTGTGTGTGTGTGTGTATGGTGATGGTGTGTGTGTGTGTATGGTGATGGTGTGTGTGTGTGTGTGTGGTGATGGTGTGTGTGTGTATGGTGATGGTGTGTGTGTGTATGGTGATGGTGTGTGTGTGTGTGTGTGGTGATGGTGTGTGTGTGTGTGGTGATGTTGTGTGTGTATGGTGATGGTGTGTGTGTGTATGGTGATGGTGTGTGTGTGTGTGTGTGGTGATGGTGTGTGTGTGTGTGGTGATGTTGTGTGTGTGTGTATGGTGATGGTGTGTGTGTGTGTATGGTGATGGTGTGTGTGTGTGTGTGTGTATGGTGATGGTGTGTGTGTGTGTATGGTGATGGTGTGTTTGTGTATGGTGATGGTGTGTGTGTGTATGTGGTGATGGTGTGTGTGTGTATGGTGATGGTGTGTGTGTGTGCGTGTGGTGATGGTGTGTGTGTGTATGGTGATGGTGTGTGTGTGTATGGTGATGGTGTGTGTGTGTATGGTGATGGTGTGTGTGTGTGTGTGGTGATGGTGTGTGTGTGTGTGGTGATTTTGTGTGTGTGTGTATGGTGATGGTGTGTGTGTGTGTGTGTGGTGATGGTGTGTGTGTGTGTGGTGATGTTGTGTGTGTGTGTATGGTGATGGTGTGTGTGTGTGTGTGTGTGTGGTGATGGTGTGTGTGTGTGGTGATGGTGTGTGTGTGTGTATGGTGATGGTGTGTGTGTGTGTGTATGGTGATGGTGTGTGTGTGTGTATGGTGATGGTGTGTGTGTGTATGGTGATGGTGTGTGTGTCTATGGTGATGGTGTGTGTGTGTGTGTATGGTGATGGTGTGTGTGTATGGTGATGGTGTGTGTGTGTATGGTGATGGTGTGTGTGTGTATGGTGATGGTGTGTGTGTGTGTATGGTGATGGTGTGTGTGTGTGTGTGTATGGTGATGGTGTGTGTGTGTATGGTGATGGTGTGTGTGTGTGTGTGTGTATGGTGATGGTGTGTGTGTGTATGGTGATGGTGTGTGTGTGTGTGTGTGGTGATGGTGTGTGTGTGTGTGTGTGGTGATGGTGTGTGTGTGTGTATGGTGATGGTGTGTGTGTGTGTGTGTGTGGTGATGGTGTGTGTGTGTGTGGTGATGTTGTGTGTGTGTGTATGGTGATGGTGTGTGTGTGTGTGTGTGTGGTGATGGTGTGTGTGTGTGGTGATGGTGTGTGTGTGTGTATGGTGATGGTGTGTGTGTGTGGTGATGGTGTGTGTGTGTGTTGTGATGTTGTGTGTGTGTGTATGGTGTGTGTGTGTGTTGATGGTGTGTGTGTGTGTATGGTGATGGTGTGTGTGTGTGTATGGTGATGGTGATGGTGATGTGTGTGTATGGTGATGGTGTGTGTGTGTATGGTGATGGTGTGTGTGTGTGCATGGTGATGGTGTGTGTGTGTATGGTGATGGTGTGTGTGTGTATGTGTGGTGATGGTGTGTGTGTGTATGGTGATGGTGTGTGTGTGTATGGTGATGGTGTGTGTGTGTGTGGTGATGGTGTGTGTGTGGTGATGGTGTGTGTGTGTGTATGGTGATGGTGTGTGTGTGTGTGGTGATGGTGTGTGTGTGTGTGTGTATGGTGATGGTGTGTGTGTGTGTATGGTGATGGTGTGTGTGTGTGCATGGTGATGGTGTGTGTGTATGGTGATGGTGTGTGTGTGTATGTGTGGTGATGGTGTGTGTGTGTATGGTGATGGTGTGTGTGTGTGTGTATGGTGATGGTGTGGTGTGTATGGTGATGGTGTGTGTGTGTATGGTGATGGTGTGTGTGTGTGTGGTGATGGTGTGTGTGTGTGTGTATGGTGATGGTATGTGTGTGTGTATGGTGATGGTGTGTGTGTATGGTGATGGTGTGTGTGTGCATGGTGATGGTGTGTGTGTGTATGGTGATGGTGTGTGTGTGTATGGTGATGGTGTGTGTGTGTATGGTGATGGTGTGTGTGTGTATGTGTGGTGATGGTGTGTGTGTGTGTATGGTGATGGTGTGTGTGTGTGTATGGTGATGGTGTGTGTGTGTATGGTGATGGTGTGTGTGTGTATGGTGATGGTGTGTGTATGGTGATGGTGTGAGTGTGTATGGTGATGGTGTGTGTGTATGGTGATGGTGTGTGTGTGTATGGTGATGGTGTGTTTGTATGGTGATAGTGTGTGTGTGTATGGTGATGGTGTGTGTGTATGGTGATGGTGTGTGTATGATGATGGTGTGTGTATGGTGATGGTGTATGTGTGTATGGTGATGGTGTGTGTGTATGGTGATGGTGTGTGTGTATGGTGATGGTGTGTGTGTGTGTATGGTGATGGTGTGTGTGTGTGTGTGTGTATGTGTGGTGATGGTGTGTGTTTGTATGGTGATTGTGTGTGTGTGTGTATGGTGATGGTGTGTGTGTGTATGTGTGGTGATGGTGTGTGTGTGTATGGTGATTGTGAGTGTGTGTATGGTGATGGTGTGTGTGTGTGTGTGTATTGTGATGGCGTGTGTGTGTATGGTGATGGTGTGTGTGTATGGTGATGGTGTGTGTATGGTGACGGTGTATGTGTGTATGGTGATGGTGTGTGTGTGTATGGTGATGGTGTGTGTGTATGGTGATGGTGTGTGTGTGTATGGTGATGGTGTGTGTGTGTGTATGGTCATGGTGTGTGTGTGTATGGTCATGGTGTGTGTGTATGGTGATTGTGTGTGTGTGTATGATGATGGTGTGTGTATGGTGATGGTGTGTGTGTGTATGGTGATGGTGTGTGTGTGTGTGGTGATGGTGTGTGTGTGTGGTGATGGTGTGTGTGTGTGTATGGTGATGGTGTGTGTGTGTGTGTATGGTGATGGTGTGTGTGTGTGTATGGTGATGGTGTGTGTGTGTGTTTGGTGTTGGTGTGTGTGTGTGTTTGGTGATGGTGTGTGTGTGTATGGTGATGGTGTGTGTGTGTATGTGTGGTGATGGTGTGTGTGTATGGTGATGTTGTGTGTGTGTTTGGTGATGGTGTGTGTGTGTGTATGGTGATGGTGTGTGTGTGTGTGTGTGGTGATGGTGTGTGTGTGTGGTGATGTTGTGTGTGTGTGTATGGTGATGGTGTGTGTGTGTGTATGGTGATGGTGTGTGTGTGTGTGTATGGTGATGGTGTGTGTGTGTGTATGGTGATGGTGTGTGTGTGTATGGTGATGGTGTGTGTGTATGTGGTGATGGTGTGTGTGTGTATGGTGATGGTGTGTGTGTGTGCGTGTGGTGATGGTGTGTGTGTGTATGGTGATGGTGTGTGTGTGTATGGTGATGGTGTGTGTGTGTATGGTGATGGTGTGTGTGTGTGTGTGTGTGGTGATGGTGTGTGTGTGTGTGGTGATGTTGTGTGTGTGTGTATGGTGATGGTGTGTGTGTGTGTGTGTGGTGATGGTGTGTGTGTGTGTGGTGATGTGTGTGTGTGTATGGTGATGGTGTGTGTGTGTGTGTGTGTGGTGATGGTGTGTGTGTGTGGTGATGGTGTGTGTGTGTGTATGGTGATGGTGTGTGTGTGTATGGTGATGGTGTGTGTGTGTGTATGGTGATGGTGTGTGTGTGTATGGTGATGGTGTGTGTGTGTATGGTGATGGTGTGTGTGTGTGTGTATGGTGATGGTGTGTGTGTGTATGGTGATGGTGTGTGTGTGTATGGTGATGGTGTGTGTGTGTATGGTGATGGTGTGTGTGTGTGTGTATGGTGATGGTGTGTGTGTGTGTGTATGGTGATGGTGTGTGTGTGTATGGTGATGGTGTGTGTGTGTGTGTATGGTGATGGTGTGTGTGTGTGTATGGTGATGGTGTGTGTGTGTGTGTGTGGTGATGGTGTGTGTGTGTGTGTGTGTGTGGTGATGTTGTGTGTGTGTGTATGGTGATGGTGTGTGTGTGTGTGTGTGTGTGGTGATGGTGTGTGTGTGTGTGGTGATGTTGTGTGTGTGTGTATGGTGATGGTGTATGTGTGTGTGTGTGGTGATGGTGTGTGTGTGTGGTGATGGTGTGTGTGTGTGTATGGTGATGGTGTGTGTGTGTGGTGATGGTGTGTGTGTGTGTGGTGATGTTGTGTGTGTGTGTATGGTGATGGTGTGTGTGGGGGTGTGTGGTGATGGTGTGTGTGTGTGGTGATGGTGTGTGTGTGTGTGTATGGTGATGGTGTGTGTGTGTGTGTATGGTGATGGTGTGTGTGTGTGTATGGTGATGGTGTGTGTGTGTGTATGGTGATGGTGTGTGTGTGTATGGTGATGGTGTGTGTGTGTGCATGGTGATGGTGTGTGTGTATGGTGATGGAGTGTGTGTGTATGTGTGGTGATGGTGTGTGTGTGTATGGTGATGGTGTGTGTGTGTGTATGGTGATGGTGTGTGTGTGTGTATGGTGATGGTGTGTGTGTGTATGGTGATGGTGTGTGTGTGTGTGGTGATGGTGTGTGTGTGTGTGGTGATGGTGTGTGTGTGTGTGTGTATGGTGATGGTGTGTGTGTGTGTATGGTGATGGTGTGTGTATGGTGATGGTGTGTGTGTGTATGTGTGGTGATGGTGTGTGTGTGTATATGGTGAGATGGTGTGTGTGTGTATGGTGATGGTGTGTGTATGGTGATGGTGTGTGTGTGTATGGTGATGGTGTGTGTGTGTATGGTGATGGTGTGTGTATGGTGATGGTGTGTGTGTGTATGGTGATGGTGTGTGTGTGTGTATGGTGATGGTGTGTGTGTGTATGGTGATGGTGTGTGTATGGTGATGGTGTGTGTATGGTGATGGTGTGTGTATGGTGATGGTGTGTGTGTGTATGGTGATGGTGTGCGTGTGTATTGTGATGGTGTCTGTGTATGGTGATGGTGTGTGTATGGTGATGGTGTGTGTGTGTATGGTGATGGTGTGTGTATGGTGATGGTGTGAGTGTGTATGGTGATGGTGTGTGTGTATGGTGATGGTGTGTGTGTGTATGGTGATGGTGTGTGTGTGTATGGTGATGGTGTGTGTGTGTATGGTGGTGTGTGTGTGTATGGTGATGGTGTGTGTGTATGATGATGGTGTGTGTATGGTGATTGTGTATGTGTGTATGGTGATGGTGTGTGTGTATGGTGATGGTGTGTGTGTATGGTGATGGTGTGTGTGTGTATGGTGATGGTGTGTGTGTGTGTGTGTGTGTGTATGTGTGGTGATGGTGTGTGTTTGTATGGTGATTGTGTGTGTGTGTGTATGGTGATGGTGTGTGTGTGTATGTGTGGTGATGGTGTGTGTGTGTATGGTGATTGTGTGTGTATGGTGATGGTGTGTGTGTGTGTGTGTATGGTGATGGCGTGTGTGTGTATGGTGATGGTGTGTGTGTATGGTGATGGTCTGTGTATGGTGATGGTGTATGTGTGTATGGTGATGGTGTGTGTGTATGGTGATGGTGTGTGTGTGTATGGTGATGTTTTGTGTGTGTATGGTGATGGTGTGTGTGTGTGTATGGTCATGGTGTGTGTGTATGGTGATGGTGTGTGTGTATGGTGATGGGGTGTGTGTATGATGTGGTGTGTGTATGGTGGTGTGTGTGTGTGTATGGTGATGGTGTGTGTATGGTGATGTATGGTGATGGTTGTGGTGATGGTGTTATGGTGATGGTGTGTGTATGTGATATGTGTGATGGTGATGGTGTGTGTATGGTGATGGTGATGGTGATGGTGTGTGTATGGTGATGGTGATGTGTGTATGGTGTGCATGGTGATGGTGATGGTGTGTGTGTGTGTATGGTGATGGTGTGTGTGTGTGCATGGTGATGATGTGTGCATGGTGATGGTGTGTGTTTGGTGATGGTGTGTGTTTGTATGGTGATGGTGTGTGTGTGTATGGTGATAGTGTGTGTGTTGTATGGTGATGGTGTGTTTTTGTATGGTGATGGTGTGTGTATGGTGATGGTGTGTGTGGTGATAATGTGCCTGGTGGTGTGAGCGTGTGGTAAGAGTGTGAGTGTATGATAATGGTATGAGTGTGCGGTGATGGTTGTGGTGGTTGTGTGGTGTTGGTGGTTGTGAGATGATGGTGATGATGTGATACGGGTGGTAGTTATGTGATGGTAGTGGTTGTGAGTAATGGTGATTGTGTAGTGTTGTTAGGAGTTGTGTAAAGATGGTGGTTGTGAGGTGGTGGAGGTCGTGTGGTAGTCGTAGTTGAGTGGTGGCAGTAGCTGACTGATTGGCTAGCAGACTGACTGGCTGGCTGGCTAGTTGTCCGGCTGCCCCACTTAATCGTTGATCGCTGACTAGTTGATCTGTCTAACTTGTATTTCTTTGTGAATAAATGTTGCACATAAGGCCTAGTTCTCTCTCTCTCTCTCTCTCTCTCTCTCTCTCTCTCTCTCTCTCTCTCTCTCTCTCTCTCTCTCTCTCTCTCTCTCTCTCTCTCTCTCTCTCTCTCTCTCTCTCTCTAGTTTTTGTTTTTACCATAATGGGAATATTTTGGTTCTTATTTTCGCGTGCCTCAATGGCTGCTCGGCACTAAAGTTTAATTATCACTTTTTTGGCGAGTTTTCTCCTTACACGAACAAAGCGAAACATAGTAAAAAAATAGGAGTGTTATTTTCCTCTTACGGTTGATATGTTCTTCACGTTGTATATATATATATATATATATATATATATATATATATATATATATATATATATATATATATATATATATATATATATATATATATATATATATATATATATAGTTGAAATGTTAACTATCTCTAATCACTTTGTACATATCTCCTCCTGGCACTGACCCTTAAGGCACCTTTGGCACCTACCTCATTCTATATCGTATCTTTTCTCCGTGTTCTTTAATCCCATAGTAATGACAAACTAAGACATTCAGTCTTGTTTACTTGGAGTTAGGTCTCAATAATTATCAGCATCACTTTCTAAACTCATAGCAGCAGTAGCAACAGTCGTATCAGTAGCATAATCATTGTAGTAGCGTCGGTAGCAGCTATAATGGTAAAAATAGAATCGGTAGTGGTGGATAAATGGAAGTAGCAGCAGTAACAGTAACAGATGCTGCAGCTACAAATGCAGTAGCAGCAGCAGTAATAATACCAGTAACTAATTTAAGCTCGTACCGGTGATTCATGCCACATGAAGGACAATTCAAATGCTTATGGTCTGTTTCTTCTAGGAATTCTAGCCAGCGAGTGTTTTCCAGCAATTGATGTATAATATAGTGAGAGAGAAGTAATGCAGTGAGTGCCAGCTCTCCTGTGGTGAGATAGTATGAACGGTGGTCGTGTTGCAGCAGCTATAGTGAAAGTAAGAGAAAGGGTTCGTGGAGATAACGCTGCAGCAGCAGTAGCAGCAGTAGCAGCAGCAGCAGTAGCAGCAGCAGCAGTAGCAGCAGCAGCAGCATCAGCAACACAAGTGAGGAGTGTGAAGAGCAACAGCAGCAGCAGCAGCAACACAAGTGAGGAGTGTGAAGAGCAACAGCAGCAGCAGCAGCAACAGCAGCAGCAGCAGCAGCAGAGTATGGATCTGGCGCTGCTGTTCCTGTTGGCGACCAGTGTGGCAGGCGTCGTCTTCTTCCTGATGTGCCTGACTGCCTGCATCTACTGCCTTCTCGTACAGGAAAAGGGTGCCCCAAATATTTGGTCCATGTGAGTTGTCTGAACACCAGGGCGTCAAGGAAAATAATCAGCTCAGACTCCTAGTGCACTTGTACGAAAGTGCAAAAGAAGAGCCTCCACTTGCACACTTGCAGTAAGAGCACTTCAAGAGAACATCTACCATTCATACCCCCTTTGGTTAAAAAAAAATTGAATCCCCGAATCACAAAGAACATTCGTATCAGGTTAAATAACTCTGAATAAAATTAAACCTGAAATTGAGGAAGAAAAGATAATGATTTTTATCAACATAAAACGTTTTTAAGAGTAACCTACAGTAAGAGTAACTTAGTCAGAAAGTGATGTTCCTCTCCACTCCGAGTCATCAATTATGAAGGACTCCCCTGCTCGCGTCTGGCTGGTGACCAGAGACGACCTCGCTCAGGACAACAGCAGCAATAGCCCTAGGACCTTCTTCAGGAGTAGTAGCCACAAGCGTGACACCAGTATCAGTGAGAATAGAGCTCTACTCGCCACCTCCACCGCCAGTAGTAGCCACAAGCGTGACACCAGTATCAGTGAGAATAGAGCTCTACTCGCCACCTCCACCGCTAGTAGTAGCCACAAGCGTGACACCAGCATCAGTAACAGCATCAGTGAGCACAGATCTCTGTTGGTCACTTCCAGCGCCCCAGCCTCCTCCATCAGTACAAATCAAGGCAATCCTGGCTCAGCCTACAAGCGTTTTCGTCAGTGGATCGGGACACTTCTTCGATCCAGGATCAAACCCACGGATGTAGTACTAGTCAGGGGCATCTGCCAGCCACTGCTTAAAGACGAAGAATTGAATTCTGATGAAACGAAATAGCAAAATAATGAAAAGATTTCGTTATGGTTCTAGTATAATGTGTGCTTGATTATGAAGCTCCGGTGATGGGAGGTGCTGCTTAATTTTGAGAGCTTAAAAGCTTTTATTGTTGATTGGCAGTTTAAGTAGTGAAAATTGTCTTGCTTAGTTCACTAAACTAACTCTTCCAGCTTCGAAATCTGTTGATTTTCTCTTAATGGTAATTAAGATGAAAACATTGCCATGAAATGCCCTGAATACAAAAAAATATTAATATTTCTAGCAGCGTATATTGAATATTGAAATTAAATAATGTAACTTAATGAAATAAGGGAGAATCAATTAAAAAAAAACTTTTAAGCAAGCTGAGAAGGCTGTGTGGCATGACTCACTGACACCATGTCTAAATATTAGTAGCTCTGATTTTACTATCCTCTAAAAAAATGCTAGAAGGCCTTTATAAACATGAACAGAATTCCTGCATAAAATATGAAAGTAATAAATACTATTTGACTGGCGCTTGTGACTGTCGTATACACTGACACTGCCATCACTGTTGTGGAGCCTCAGAGTTACTTCACTCGCCTCCAGTAAACCAGCTTCCAGGAACTCTTTTGTTGTCAAAAATAAATACACACGAGATTCAGCCGAAGGCATGAGGACGCTGCCTACACACAAGAAGAGGTGTCTGCAGCAAGTTGAAGACTCGACCAGCACGGAGACCTACTTCAAACACTAAGAGACGTCTTTACTTTCATGGGACGTGTGTGTGGGTGTGTGTGTGTGTGTGTGTTAGGATCCATATCACCCAAGGACCTGCAGTGGAGATCAGGCAGGTATCCCGAAAAGGAAAAACAAACTCGTTATGAGTATACATTATCAGCTTGAGCATATTATCGGACTCTGCGATATAACTACAGCATCATCTGAGAAATCAGAACCTGGGACAACAGTAGTATCTTCCAAGACATCAGAACCTGTGAAATGAATGCAGCCCCTTCTAAGAGATTAAAAGTCGTAACATACATGCAACAACTGAAAGATCAGAACCTGTGAAATGAGTGCAGCATATTTTGAGAATTAAGAATCTCTGAGTGAAGCATCTTAGAGATTACACCCTGACAGATGAGGGCAGCATCCTTCACCTGAGAGATCTTAACTTACGAAATGAGTGCAGCACTTGTCGCATGAAATCATTCTCTACGTGTAGCAGCTGACAGGAAACCATCTTCCCAGAGAACAGGCCAAGAAAAAAGGTAGAGTGATCCAGCTGTTGTGCCTGGAGTTCTGCTGCGCCTCTCTGCCACAGGTTCTTCTTGCTTGTTGCATGTTGCAGGTTCAATATGGAGTCACTGCCGCGACCTGTGTTGCTCCACAACTAAACTCACTTTAATTCCTTTTCTGTTCCTTTTTTTATTATGCAATATATTTGACTAGTAACACGTTTGTGTGTATTCACATATTTGTACTCATATATTTGTGGTTCAAGGGGTCGAGTCACAGCTCTTGGCCCCTTCTCTTCGCTGGTGTGTGTGTGTGTATGTGTGTTAAAAACTGACGCTAAACTATGAAATCTGACCTGACCTGACCTGACATGAAGGAGGTCAGCAGTCGCCCGACAGAATAGTGGACAAAGCCTGAAATTACCATTTGTATGAGCAGTAAATTATGATGCTTGTTATCTCTTTAATGAAGTGATTAGCGGTAATTAGCATTGATTCCAGTGCCGTGGGTCGGGAAATGGGAAAGAACGTGCCGTAGTAATGCAGCCACTGGCACTACACCAGGCTGGCAGCTAGTGGCGTAGTGATGCAGCCACTGGCACTACACCAGGCTGGCAGCTAGTGGCGTAGTGATGCAGCCACTGGCACTACACCAGGCTGGCAGCTAGTGGCGTAGTGATGCAGCCACTGGCACTACACCAGGCTGGCAGCTAGTGGCGTAGTAATGCAGCCACTGGCACTACACCAGGCTGGCAGCTAGTGGCGTAGTGATGCAGCCACTGGCACTGCACCAGGCTGGCAGCTAGTGGCGTAGTGATGCAGGCACTGGCACTACACCAGGCTGGCAGCTAGTGGCTTAGTGATGTAGCCACTGGCACTACACCAGGCTGGCAGCTAGTGGCGTAGTGATGCATCCACTGGCACTGCACCAGGCTGGCAGCTAGTGGCGTAGTGATGCAGCCACTGGCACTTCACCAGGCTGGCAGCTAGTGGCGTAGTGATGCAGCCACTGGCACTACACCAGGCTGGCAGCTAGTGGCGTAGTGATGCATCCACTGGCACTACAGGCTGGCAGCTAGTGGCGTAGTGATGCAGCCACTGGCACTACACCAGGCTGGCAGCTAGTGGCGTAGTGATGCAGCCACTGGCACTACACCAGGCTGGCAGCTAGTGGCGTAGTGATGCAGCCACTGGCACTGCACCAGGCTGGCAGTTAGTGAAGGAGGATCGTTAGTATGTGTTTATTAAATATGCATGTATGTATATATATATATATATATATATATATATATATATATATATATATATATATATATATATATATATATATATATATATATATATATATATTATATATATATATATAAGAACATAAGAACATAAGAATGTAGGAACACTGCAGAAGGCCTACTGGCCCATACGAGGCAGGTCCTTATCAAAACGACATATATATATATATATATATATATATATATATATATATATATATATATATATATATATATATATATATATATATATATATGTATATATATATATATATATATATATATATATATATATATATATATATATATATATATATATATATATATATATATGTATGTGATGTTATCCTGACGCCAAATGACTTCGAACAGGCGATAAATGACATGCCCATGCACTCTGCCCCAGGGCCAGACTCATGGAACTCTGTGTTCATCAAGAACTGCAAGAAGCCCCTATCACGAGCCTTTTCCATCCTATGGAGAGGGAGCATGGACACGGGGATCGTCCCACAGTTACTAAAAACAACAGACATAGCCCCACTCCACAAAGGGGGCAGTAAAGCAACAGCAAAGAACTACAGACCGATAGCACTAACATCCCATATCATAAAAATCTTTGAAAGGGTCCTAAGAAGCAAGATCACCACCCATCTAGAAACCCATCAGTTACACAACCCAGGGCAACATGGGTTTAGAACAGGTCCTAAATGCACTAGAAGACAAAAAGAATGCAGATGTAATATATACAGACTTTGCAAAAGCCTTCGACAAGTGTGACCATGGCGAAATAGCGCACAAAATGCGTACTAAAGGAATAACAGGAAAAGTCGGTCGATGGATCTATAATTTCCTCACTAACAGAACACAGAGAGTAGTCGTCAACAGAGTAAACTCCGAGGCAGCTACGGTGAAAAGCTCTGTTCCACAAGGCACAGTACTCGCTCCCATCTTGTTCCTCATCCTCATATCCGACATAGACAAGGATGTCAGCCACAGCACCGTGTCTTCCTTTGCAGATGACACCCGAATCTTCATGACAGTGTCTTCCATTGCAGACACTGCAAGGCTCCAGGCGGACATCAACCAAATCTTTCAGTGGGCTGCAGAAAACAATATGAAGTTCAACGATGAGAAATTTCAATTACTCAGATATGGTAAACACGAGGAAATTAAATCTTCATCAGAGTACATAACAAATTCTGGCCACAAAATAGAGCGAAACACCAACGTCAAAGACCTGGGAGTGATCATTTCGGAGGATCTCACCTTCAAGGACCATAACATTGTATCAATCGCATCTACTAGAAAAATGACAGGATGGATAATGAGAACCTTCAAAACTAGGGAGGCCAAGCCCATGATGACACTCTTCAGGTTACTTGTTCTATCTAGGCTGGAATATTGCTGCACACTAACAGCACCTTTCAAGGCAGGTGAAATTGCTGACCTAGAAAATGTACAGAGAACCTTCACGGCGCGCATAACGGAGATAAAACACCTCAATTACTGGGAGCGCTTGAGGTTCCTGAACCTGTATTCCCTGGAACGCAGGCGGGAGAGATACATGATTATATACACCTGGAAAATCCTAGAGGGACTAGTACCGAACTTGCACACGAAAATCACTCACTACGAAAGCAAAAGACTTGGCAGACGATGCAACATCCCCCCAATGAAAAGCAGGGGTGTCACTAGCACGTTAAGAGACCATACAATAAGTGTCAGGGGCCCGAGACTGTTCAACTGCCTCCCAGCATACATAAGGGGGATTACCAACAGACCCCTGGCAGTATTCAAGCTGGCACTGGACAAGCACCTAAAGTCGGTTCCTGACCAGCCGGGCTGTGGCTCGTACGCTGGTTTGCGTGCAGCCAGCAGCAACAGCCTGGTTGATCAGGCTCTGATCCACCAGGAGGCCTGGTCACAGACCGGGCCGCGGGGGCGTTGACCCCCGGAACTCTCTCCAGGTAAACTCCAGGTAAATATATATACATATATATATATATATATATATATATATATATATATATATATATATATATATATATATATATATATATATATATATATATATATATATATATATATATATATATATATATATATATATATATATATATATGTGTGTGTGTATTATGATTGTTATGAAATTGCGTCTTATAGTCACCTATTTGTGGTTGCAGAGGTTAAGTCTCAGCTCCTGGCTCTGCCTCTCAAACTGGCCGCTACCGGGATCATTATGTCCTGGCTTCCTGAGTCCTTTCATACATATTCTTGAAGCTGTGTGTAGATCATGCATCTACCACTTCGCTGTCCAAATCGTCTCGCTTCCTAACAGCTCTGAGGCTGAATAAATATTACCTAACCTCCCTGCGACTAATCTGCGCTTTTAACTTCCAGCTATGCTCTCCTGTACCTGTTACCTACCTCTCGAACAGTCTGTACCTGTCTACCCTGTCAGTTCTCAGTATTTTGATCTTCGTTATCATGTCTCGCCTGGTTATTCTGTCCTCTGTTATCAGGTTATTGGCTCTGGGACTAATCTTGTAGCAAACCTCTGCACTTTTTCCAGTTTCTCGGCATGTTTGATCAAGCGTGGGTTATATACTGGCACTGCATACTCCAAGGGTCTGACATATGTTGTGTATAGAGCCATGAATAACTCATTGTTGAGATTCCTGAAAGCTAATCTTAGATTTGCAAGAAGCGCATTTGCTGCTCAGGTAATTGAGGTAATGTGAGCTGGCGATATGCTAGGTATAGTGTTCACCCCTAGTACCTTTTTTTTCCTGAATAAGGTTTGTAGCTTTTATTCCGGAGCCTGTACTCTGTTTCTGGTCTTTTTTGCCCTTCCTTAATTATCGTAACCTTGTGCATGCGAGATGGAATTCCAGTAACCACTTGTTGAGGTCCATTTGTAGCCTTTCTTGGGCCTCTCCTCTTGCCAATGTCCTCATTAGTTCCTCATCTTCTGCCAACAAGGATGCATACGACTGTCTCCTCGGGCATGTTGTTGAAGAACTTCAGAAACAGTACAGGTGAGATGTATCGTGACACAGGGTGGAGATACAGGGTTGGAAATACAGGATGGAGATACAGGATGGAGATACAGGGTTGGAGATACAGGATGGAGATATAGGATGGAGATATAGGATGGGGATACAGGGTTTGAGATACAGGATGGAAATACAGGATGGAGATACAGGACTGGAGATACAGGATAGAGATACAGGGTTGGAGATACAGGATGGAGATATAGAATGGGGATACAAGATGGGAATACAGGGTGGAGATGCCTGTCCTCAATCATTAGCTTTCTTAAAGCTTATCCAAGACATGCTTTGTCTCCTGCCTGCCTGTCTGTCTTCCAACCTACCTGTATGTGTGCCTGCCTGCCTGCCTGCCTCTCTTTCTGTCAACCTGCCTGTCTTCCTGCTGTCTGTCTCTCACCTGTCCATAACTCAGCAGGTTACAATAAAGATCACGAAAATAAGCAGACTAATTAAGTTCTACCTACTACCATGACAGGTGAGATAAACTCGTTCCTTCGTCTCACATTCATTAAACACCTGTATTTTTTAAAGGACAGGTGTTTGATGCTGGTAACAGGCTATATCTACTCACTGAACACCTGTATTTATAAATGACAAGTTTGCTGGTACTAATAAACTGTACCCCTATGTGTCCCCTACGGATTTTGCGTTTCTATATGTATAACTTTAGTAATTAACACCTGTTTCTCTTCCTCTACAGGTGTTGGCTATGCATCTGAAAGAAAACAACGCTTCCAGGGGCGGCATCTGTCTGATGTAAGTAAACATGTGTGTCTCTGATCTAGGTAAACATCTGCGTTTCTGATCTAAGTAAACACCTACGTCTCAGATCTAAGTAAATATATATGTCTCTGATCTTAGTAAACATCTGTTATTTTTTATCTAAGTAAATATTTGTGACTCTGATCTAAGTAAACATTTGTGGCTCTGATCTAGGAGTACACTTGACCACCTCCTCCCCAGATGTTCGCCAGATGTTTTACCTGCACACACATGCACTGATGCACGCGCTGTCGCAGCTGTCACCACTAACATGTGTTCTCAAAACATGTCTTAGTAGACTAGAGATGATGTAGCAGTTGTGGTCATCATGTTAGCTAAGCCTGTTACCCAGTGCTCCTTCCTACACCAGGGACGTCTGCTCCTCAGTGCTCCTTCCTACACCAGGGACGTCTGCTCCTCAGTGCTCCTTCCTACACCAGGGACGTCTGCTCCTCAGTGTTCCTTCCTACACCAGGGACGTCTGCTCCTCAGTGCCCCTTCCTACACCAGGGACGTCTGCTCCTCAAATCCTGAAGACTCAACTCTAATATCAGTGCTGAAACTATTCCGCCACGGCGTTCGTTAAATTCAGAAGGATTTCCAAACAAGGATTCTGTGAAGATCTCTCTGAATTCTTTGTTGAATACTACTCATACTTCTCTGCCATTCTCCGTCAGCGTCCCTCTTCCTTCTTCAGTTTCCTCACTTGTTCCCTCAGTGTTTTCTTCTTATGTGGTTATGGCGTAACTTTGGCTCAGTTTTGGCCTTTGATGATATACGACTCTCAAATTGTCTTTCAACTTCGCTTATTCTTGAATTTGCAGCACATTTGCAATTGTTCTGACGCTCAGTATGGTGTTGTAGGACTGTTGTCAGGAACCATTTTGAATATTGATCCCCGGGTCTGAGACTAGGTCACTCAGTGCTATTGCGTTCAGCTTACAACCGAAAAAACTAGAAGTTGATTCCCAGGAAGAGTGACACGTATTGTCAAGTCTCTTTACACCTGCTGTTCCTGTTCATCTAGTGATAAATAGGTACGTGAGCTGCATTGTAGGGAAGGACCTCAACAGAAATAATTTATACTAATTACATTTATTGGGTTATTGTGGATGGAGAGTCCATCGGAGTTAATAAGCAGAAAAAAATCTTTTTTATTCACTGCCCTTTTAAGCATTGATCACCTGGCCTGGGACTGGGACACCTTCACTGCTTCTCTCAGCAAGAGGGAAGTGCTTCTATGTTGGATGAAATTGCTTTGAAGTCAGTTTCTTTGAGTGCTACAAGCGCTCCCAGGCTTATTTTTCCTCTGGAAACTCATAAATTTTTGGTCTCGGAGAAAGATTGCAGATATTCTCGGAGACTTTCAACAGATTCTCAGAGTTTTTCCTTTTTATTTTTTTATTACAACAGTGAGAGAGTCCGGAAACCTTATTGAAGCTTTTCAAGATTTCCAGAATTTTGGGCGAACACTTTATGAATATTAAGAAGCTCCAGTGTAAGGTTGCTAAGGTTTCCGAAGCTCAGAGTGGGACTCGCAGCAATGGGTTCCAGTTGGAAAAATTTAGATTTAGAAAGGATATAGGAAAGCATTAGTTTGGTAATCGAGTTGTGGAAGCGAAAACCATGAGTAGCTTTAAAAATAGGTTTGACAATTACATGAATGGGTGTGGGTGAGCGTGAGGTGGACTTGCCTAGCATGAGCCAGTAGGTCTGCAGCAGTGCTCCTTCTTTCTTAAGTGGGTGTGACCTGGACCTACCTAGCATGAGCCAGTAGGCCTGCAGCTGTGCTCTTTCTTATGCTCTTATATGAGAACACTAAATGCCATAGGTCTACAACAGCATCAGACAGTTGAAAGTTTCCTGCTTATTAAAAGACGTTACTTATTACAAGATGTTGCTTAATCTTTATTTTTATATTTCAGCAAAGCCTTTTAGAGAACCTTTTATATTATTGATATAAAAAAATAAAAATTTCAGAGCTCTGAAGATGTTGGATATTTTTCTAATATTTGTTGTTGATTTGTTATTAAACAATATTAAGCAGAGTACACCTGCAGTTTTACCTGGAGTTTACCTGGAGAGAGTTTCGGGGGTCAACGCCCCCGCGGCCCGGTCTGTGACCAGGCCTCCTGGTGGATCAGCGCCTGATCAACCAGGCTGTTGCTGCTGGCTGCACGCAAACCAACGTACGAGCCACAGCCCGGCTGATCAGGAACTGTCTTTAGGTGCTTGTCCAGTGCCAGCTTGAAGACTGCCAGGGGTCTGTTGGTAATCCCCCTTATGTGTGCTGGGAGGCAGTTGAACAGTCTCGGGCCCCTGACACTTATTGTATGGTCTCTTAACGTGCTAGTGACACCCCTGCTTTTCATTGGGGGGATGGTGCATCGTCTGCCAAGTCTTTTGCTTTCGTAGTGAGTGATTTTCGTGTGCAAGTTTGGTACTAGTCCCTCTAGGATTTTCCAGGTGTATATAATCATGTATCTCTCCCTCCTGCGTTCCAGGGAATACAGGTTTAGAAACCTCAAGCGCTCCCAGTAATTGAGGTGTTTTATCTCCGTTATGCGCGCCGTGAAAGTTCTCTGTACATTTTCTAGGTCGGCAATTTCACCTGCCTTGAAAGGTGCTGTTAGAGTGCAGCAATATTCCAGCCTAGATAGAACAAGTGACCTGAAGAGTGTCATCATGGGCTTGGCCTCCCTAGTTTTGAAGGTTCTCATTATCCATCCTGTCATTTTTCTAGCAGATGCGATTGATACAATGTTATGGTCCTTGAAGGTGAGATCCTCCGACATAATCACTCCTAGGTCTTTGACGTTGGTGTTTCGCTCTATTTTGTGGCCAGAATTTGTTTTGTACTCTGATGAAGATTTAATTTCCTCATGTTTACCATATCTGAGTAATTGAAATTTCTCATCGTTGAACTTCATATTGTTTTCTGCAGCCCACTGAAAGATTTGGTTGATGTCCGCCTGGAGCCTTGCAGTGTCTGCAATGGAAGACACTGTCATGCAGATTCGGGTGTCATCTGCAAAGGAAGACACGGTGCTGTGGCTGACATCCTTGTCTATGTCGGATATGAGGATGAGGAACAAGATGGGAGCTAGTACTGTGCCTTGTGGGACAGAGCTTGTCACCGTAGCTGCCTCGGACTTTACTCTGTTGACGACTACTCTCTGTGTTCTGTTAGTGAGGAAATTATAGATCCATCGACCGACTTTTCCTGTTATTCCTTTAGCGCGCATTTTGTGCGCTATTACGCCATGGTCACACTTGTCGAAGGCTTTTGCAAAGTCTGTATATATTACATCTGCATTCTTTTTGTCTTCTAGTGCATTTAGGACCTTGTCGTAGTGATCCAGTAGTTGAGACAGACAGGAGCGACCTGTTCTAAACCCATGTTGCCCTGGGTTGTGTAACTGATGGGTTTCTAGATGGGTGGTGATCTTGCTTCTTAGGACCCTTTCAAAGATTTTTATGATATGGGATGTTAGTGCTATTGGTCTGTAGTTCTTTGCTGTTGCTTTACTGCCCCCTTTGTGGAGTGGGGCTATGTCTGTTGTTTTTAGTAACTGAGGGACGACCCCCGTGTCCATGCTCCCTCTCCATAGGATGGAAAAGGCTCGTGATAGGGGCTTCTTGCAGTTCTTGATGAACACAGAGTTCCATGAGTCTGGCCCTGGGGCAGAGTGCATGGGCATGTCATTTATCGCCTGTTCGAAGTCATTTGGCGTCAGGATAACATCGGATAGGCTTGTGTTAGTCAAATTTTGTGGCTCTCTCATAAAAAATTCATTTTGGTCTTCGACTCTCAGTCTGGTTAGCGGCTTGCTAAAAACTGAGTCATATTGGGACTTGAGTAGCTCACTCATTTCCTTGCTGTCATCTGTGTAGGACCCATCTTGTTTAAGTAGGGGCCCAATACTGGACGTTGTTCTCGATTTTGATTTGGCATAGGAGAAGAAATACTTTGGGTTTCTTTCGATTTCATTTATGGCTTTTAGTTCTTCCCGCGATTCCTGACTCCTAAAGGATTCTTTTAGCTTAAGTTCGATGCTTGCTATTTCTCTGACCAGTGTCTCCCTGCGCATTTCAGATATATTGACCTCTTTTAGCCGCTCTGTTATTCTTTTCCGTCGCCTGTAAAGGGAGCGCCTGTCTCTTTCTATTTTACATCTACTCCTCCTTTTTCTTAGAGGAATAAGCCTTGTGCATACATCGAGTGCCACCGAGTTAATCTGTTCTAGGCATAAGTTTGGGTCTGTGTTGCTTAGTATATCTTCCCAGCTTATATCGGTTAGGACTTGGTTTACTTGGTCCCACTTTATGTTTTTGTTATTGAAGTTGAATTTGGTGAATGCTCCCTCATGACTAGTCTCATTTTGTCGGTCTGGGGCTCCATGCATACATGTCTGAACCTCAATTATGTTGTGATCTGAGTATATTGTTTTTGATATGGTGACATTTCTTATCAGGTCATCATTGTTAGTGAAGATGAGGTCTAGTGTATTCTCCAGTCTTGTAGGCTCTATTATTTGCTGGTTTAAATTGAATTTTGTGCAGAGATTTAAAAGCTCGTGTGAGTGTGAGTTTTCATCAGAGCTGCCTCCTGGTGTTATTTCTGCAACAATATTATTTGCTATATTCCTCCATTTTAGGTGCCTTAAGTTGAAATCCCCCAGGAGCAAGATGTTGGGTGCAGGAGCTGGAAGATTTTCCAGACAGTGGTCAATTTTTAACAGCTGTTCCTGGAATTGCTGGGATGTTGCATCCGGAGGCTTGTAGACTACCACAATGACTAGGTTTTGGTTCTCGACCTTTACTGCTAAAACTTCCACTACGTCATTTGAGGCATTAAGCAGTTCTGTGCAAACAAGTGACTCTGCAATGTACAGGCCAACCCCCCCCTTTTGCCTGTTCACTCTGTCACATCTGTATAGGTTGTAACCTGGGATCCATACTTCGTTGTCCAAGTGATCCTTTATGTGGGTCTCAGTGAAAGCCGCGAACATTGCCTTTGCCTCTGCAAGCAGTCCACGGATGAAAGGTATTTTGTTGTTTGTAGCTGGCTTTAGACCCTGTATATTTGCAAAGAAGAATGTTATCGGACTGGTGGTATTGTTGGTACTGGGGGGGGATTTTTTTTCCGGCATTAGTATCTGTATCTGTTGGTTTGGAGTGGAGGCCATCGACTGTGGTTCCACTCCAGGAATGACTGGATTTGGTGTACGATTTCTGCCATTTCCTGCCAGTTTTTTTTCCTTCCTGGCACTAAAAAACCTCTCCCTCTTGAGTGGCTGTGGCTACCCAGGTTTTCCCCTGGCCTGGATGTTTTGTATCTTTTTGTCCCCTTTAGATGGTATGCCTGGCAATTTAAGTTATAGCACAGTCTTTCCTGTACTGAAGAGGTACACATTTCAGGGTGAAAAAGCTTACAGGAAGGGAGTTTGCATTTTCCTGTTTTCATATGGGCATGGCATTTTCTAGGGTGGTCATAGTTGCATGTCCCATCTGTTTTTCCAGATTTCCCATGCCAGCAGATACCAAGTGCATAGTATGTGCACAGGCTTGGTTTCCGCTTGCCTTGGGTTTCTGTGACTGTATTCCCTGTTGGTGCATGTTTCCCTGTCTTACTTCTATCCTCCCTAGCACCAACAATGGAGCTCCCACCAGTTGTTTTTGGTAATTTATCCTCACTATTGCTATTGGAGTCCTCTTGTTTGCTATTTCCTGCGGTATTTCTAGTTTGCAATATTGGTTTTATCTTATCTTTGACTACACTTGTTTCCCTACTATGGCTCCTGTCCCCTATGAGGTCATTTATATGTATTCCTTCCTGCGTATAATTCCCGACTCCCTGGACAATATCTCCAGCTTCACCATTTCTGTCTCCCAGGACAGTATCTCCAGCTTCACCATTTCTGTCTCCCAGGACAGCACCTCCAGCTTCACCATTACTGTCTCCCAGGACAGTATCTCCAGCTTCACCATTTCTGTCTCCCAGGACAGCACCTCCAGCTTCACCATTTCTGTCTCCCAGGACAGTATCTCCAGCTTCACCATTTCTGTCTCCCAGGACAGCACCTCCAGCTTCACCATTACTGTCTCCCAGGACACCTCCAGCTTCACCATTACTGTCTCCCAGGACAGCACCTCCAGCTTCACCATTACTGTCTCCCAGGACAGCACTATCAGCCCCACATTTACTGACTACCAGGACATCACCTCCAGCCTTACAGTTTATGACTACATGGCCAGTATCAAGGGCAGTACCATTCAGCCCAGACATTTTATGTTCCCATCTGTTGTAGAAAGCTTCCAGGTTTTCTATGAAAGCAGCTTTGATGTTGTCCTCTTTTAATACCCTTGTGATTTTAGTCCACAGTTTTTCCTCATTTGAGCATACCCAAAAACACTTCTCTGTTTTAATACTGCTTGTAGCTAGTTCTGGGATATCTGCACAAGGGGCGTGACACCAATTTCCACAAAAATGACAATTTATCCATGTGGAAGCCCGTTTGTTTGACTGACCACAGACTACACAGGGCTTCATAATGATTTGAATGGTTGATTTACTGCAATTCTACTAGCAACCTCTTGAAAATTCTATTAATAACCTTAAATGAAGCTCTAGCTATTTGTATTTCTGTTTCTAACTCTTTTTGTATATTGGACAGCTTACCGTCACGTTCCTGATTTTTAATGTTTGTGTTTATAGGGCGCCTACAACCCCATCCGTTTACAGTCTGCTTTATTGTCCAACGAAACTGTTTGAAACCAGTCCCGGGTTCGGACCAGTCAAGGGTTCGGACCAGGCAAGGGTTCGGGCCAGTCGATCTGCTCTGATCAGTGGGTCACTTATTTAAAACATACTGGTCGGTGATTTGAGCTAACACATGAAGGATCTACTGGAAATTATCTACCCGAGTAATATGTGATTTGACTGATACAAAAGTATAACTTGCGTGTTGAAGAGCCGGTGATATCTGGCAGCTCCTACAATGACGAACGGTCACCTCCTTGTTTATCAATCGCTGTATCTGGCTTTTCTCTTTTTTTTTTTTTTTTTTTTTTTTTCTTTTTTCCGTCTCCACCACAATAAATGCTATATTATCACTATAGTTGACTGGTGCAAATTTTGGAGGAAGGACGCTTTTTCTGTAGTAATAATTGCTTCTCGTTGTGTATATTGCGACTGCTGGTAACTACAGGTTATATGAAATTCACAGTAACGTCTCGTATTTCAAGAAAAAGAAACTAATGAAAGTCACTCCACTCCACTAAGTACCATTATAATACTGGTTAGTTGCTACTACAACACTGTATTCTGCTAATCACTGGTATCACTAGATTATATGCGAGTACACTGGCAAGCCAGGAAGATTATTAAAAAACAGCTGACCTGTGGTAAGTTCTGGCGACTTCTGGCACCTGCCTCTATAGGCTTATCACTTCATTTACAAATTCACCTGTTTTCAAATGACACTTTAGCCTTTATCATCAATATACTAGGGAGCCACTGTAGTATACACTATACACTATGTATACTCAATGTTATCAGGGAGACTTTCTTTCCTCTGACATGAAAAGTTCAATTATTATTTTTTTTCCACACGGGACAGGCCTATGATTCCCCTCTGGCAGTAAACTCTGCTAGTGCACACTAATTCTCCTTTTTTGACTCAGTATATAATGTTTTCCGCCCAAGATTTGTTCCAGGCGCTAGAGGGATGTATCGTATAGGATTGATGACACAAATTAAAGTTCTAGCACGTAAGAGCGACCGTGAAAACACGAAAAACCCGGAGCACAACGAGGCACCTGTGCACTAGGTGACAGGTGGAGTATGCTGCTACTGTACTCAACGTGAGTACACCAGTAGTGTGCTGCTACTGTACTCTACGTGAGTACACCAGCAGTGTGCTGCTACTGTACTCTACGTGAGTACACCAGCAGTGTGCTGCTACTGTACTCTACGTGAGTACACCAGCAGTGTGCTGCTACTGTACTCTACGTGAGTACACCAACAGTGTGCTGCTACTGTACTCTACGTGAGTACACCAGCAGTGTGCTGCTACTGTACTCTACGTGAGTACACCAGCAGTGTGCTGCTACTGTACTCTACGTGAGTACACCAGCAGTGTGCTGCTACTGTACTCTACGTGAGTACACCAGCAGTGTGCTGCTACTGTACTCTACGTGAGTACACCAGCAGTGTGCTGCTACTGTACTCTACGTGAGTACACCAGCAGTGTGCTGCTACTCTATCTGACGGCGGCCTACACAGTGACAACGGTAGTTACATACTTTCCCTGATGCATTCCATCACACTGGATAGGTTGCTAGAATCGGTTGTGGAAGAGGGGAAAGGGTGAGGGGAGGAGTTGTAGGGTGAGGGAAGGGGGAAGAGGGTGAGGGGAGGGGGAAGTTGGTGAGGTGAGGGGAAGAGGGTGAGGGAAGATGGAAGAGGGTGAGGGAGGGGGAAGATGGTGAGGGAAGAAGGTGAGGGAAGGGGGAAGATGGTGAGGGGAGGGGGAAGATGGTGAGGGGTAGGGGTGAGGGGAAGGGTTGGAGTGAGGGAGGGGTAGGGGTGAGGGGGAAGGGAAAAAGCGGTGAAGGTATAGACTATAGAATTGAATTGACTATTGAATTGAATTGAATTGAATTGAATAGATGACACCATAATTTCTGATCCGGGAAGCTTATAGTTCCTCCTGAATTTCCCATAAACTTCCGCTTTCTTTGAAACATCGACTCACAGAGTGTCCAGCGAATTTAAATTAAGGAGAGACATAAATAAAGCCTTTTAGTTTTTTTGAAACAACCTTGATCAGTCCTGGGATCATTTCTTAACATTATTGCCATTAAAAAATGTAAATCCGCAGTTTCCTTTAATACTGAATGTTTCTTAACATTTCAGGAGACACTTAAAGGCTACTGAACTATACTATACTATAGGCCCGGTGGCCTGGTGGCTAAAGCTCCCGCTTCACACACGGAGGGCCCGGGTTCGATTCCCGGCGGGTGGAAACATTTCGACACGTTTCCTTACACCTATTGTCCTGTTCACCTAGCAGTAAATAGGTACCTGGGTGTTAGTCGACTGGTGTGGGTCGCATCCTGGGGGACAAGATTAAGGACCCCAATGGAAATAAGTTAGACAGTCCTCGATGACGCACTGACTTTCTTGGGTTATCCTGGGTGGCTAACCCTCCGGGGTTAAAAATCCGAACGAAATCTTATCTTATCTTGTCTTATTTGTAATGGTATCCGTAGCTCGATCGCTTGCGAACACAGCTCACATACTGAGGTCCGGAGTTCGAATCTCAGGTACGGCTGGAAAACATTAGGACGTGTTTCCATAAGACATCTGCTGTCCCTGTTCACCCATCAGTGTAAAATGGGTACCTGGGTGTTAGTCGACTGGCGTGGGTCGCATCCTGGGACAAAACTGACCTAATTTGCCCGAAATGCTCTGCAAAACAAGCGGCTTTCTATATAATAGTATGTCACTGATTATTATTATTATTATTATTAAAGATTAGCCGGTATTCTCCCGGCCCGGGCCTTTTCCAAGTGGTGGCCCGGCCTTGGCTCCCTCTTTAGGGAGTGTCTGAGACCTAAGTCTCCCATGGGAGGAGGCACAAGGACCTCCTCATCTTTGGGACCAACTGTCCCCAGGCCTAGCCACAAGCTAGGCCTCCCTGGTCTACCATCCCCGCCCCAAGGGGGCAAATGGGAATGACAGTCTTATGAGCTAAAGGCTCGGGCTCAGGCACCTACCCTACCCTAGAAGGGTTAGGCATGGTGTCGATATATGTCACTGATGTCAGCTAGGCCTGTATACTTTGCACATGTATTGTAGAAATAAAGATATTATTATATTATATTATATTATATTATATTAATAATGAAAAAAAACATTCACTCAAAGATGAGCTTTTTCAAACTTTTTAAAAATTCGTTTTTGAACGAAACGTTGTGTAATAAAATATTAATGTGTTATGCGTGTCTTTATATGTTTTACTTTCGGGCATTTTCCTTCCACCCACTAGTTTTACTTTATTAATATATTTCGAAAGTCCTCCGTATTTTTGACAAAGTTTTAAATATTCTTGAAAGTTTCTTAGTCCCTTTGAGTGACATTTTGAGCTTCAGAAATCTTTGCAATTTCCTTAATGACTCCTAGAAAAGTTTTGGAATTTCTTTAAGGCTATTCACTGACTCTGAGAGCTCCTCGGAGAATCTGAAAGCTCTGAGGGGCTCAAGAGCTCTCGCGGCCTCTTGAAAACGAGTGTACGTTGTTGGCACTCTTGAAGCAATGACTCTCATGTGCTGGTTTCCTGGATGCGTTATCATAGGTTCTATCACATCTCACTGTAGCGTCAACTTGCTTTACTATCAATGTAACCACAACTAGATCTCATCACATAGAACGTTATAAATTTGTTATTAAGTATGATAATCTGGTTCTCCTGCTCTTTTCTTTCTTATATCTGTAATTCATTATTTTTCTCTCTTTATCTCTCTCTCTCTCTCTCTCTCTCTCTCTCTCTCTCTCTCTCTCTCTCTCTCTCTCTCTCTCTCTCTCTCTCTCTCTCTCTCTCTCTCTCTCTCTATCTCTCTCTCTCTCTCACTGATTCACCAACACCAAACCCACCAGGTACATCTCTCTTCTTGCTCTCAAGATCTCAAGATGAGGGTTCCAGCATCTCCTTAATGACGAGAGTGATGTTTACCTTTCCTCCTTTAGATATCATCACCGGAGAAGCTAAGATGACGAGCAGAAGGAAGACGAGGGTTCTCAGCTAATTAGTCTGTCAAGCACAACAGTTTCAAAGCAGAGTTGGGCATGTTTGTTCAAGTATATTGTGGTTGTGGACGTCGAGTCTCCGCCCTGGCTTTACTTTCTGTTCTTTACTCTGGGGACATTCAGAATTGTGTACGGACTCCTCTTTCATCACCTCCTTGTCCAGATAGTTCCGCTTCCTAACCAGCCTTGGACTGAAGAAGTACTTCCTAACATCCCTCTAACACTGTTGTTGTTCATCACTGTGTATCCGTGCATATCACTGTGTATCACTCAATTATTGCCCTTAGAGCATGCAGGCATTTTCTAACTATATCAGTTACTTACAATACTGTCTCTTCAACAATGTGCCTTGATAACGTCGAAGGGCTCTTGATTCGAGGAATTAAAGATACCTTCCCCTTGTGTCAAACTGATTATCTCCCATTTCCCAGGCGCTGTATGACCCACCTTTCCCAGTTTACTAATGAGAATGTTATGTGAGAACATTCCTCGGAGGAGACAAATGATATAAAATAGTCACGATGGGATGAGACATAAATTCAGTATAATGTGATCCTTTATTGAAAGCGTTTCGCCCACACAGTGGGCTTTATCGAGTCACAAACAGATCTTCCTGGGAAGAGAGAATATACATAAATATATGTACAGCCTCTCTTCCCCTGCCCCCATTAAATCTGTTTGTTACTCGATAAAGCCCACTGTGAAGGCTAAGCGTTGTCAATAAAGATCGCGTTACACTGCATTTGTCTCTTGTGTCATTCCTTGGAGAGTTAAACCCTTCTAGCATTACTTAGGAAGCTTTGCTCTCAATAATACCTTCCGTGAAAATGAAAACACACGTTGTAGAATAAATTTTTATTGGAACATGACTTTATCAAGTCATGTTAAAGCTCTGAATTGAGAGAAATGTTGTCATAAAAGCTTGTTCTGTAACCTATAGTTCTTTCATCATACCTGGAAGTATAACAGGGAAATACCGAGGAAGTGGAGTAAGGGTTGGATTTGTGTGGAACTTGCACACGAGTTAATAGATTTATCAGAGCTTATTGTTAGGGTATCACTGAAAGTGGGCTTGGATTTGTGAAAGACCTTCCCAGTATGGGCCAACATGCCTACTGCAGTGTTCCTCATTTCTTATGTTCTTATGACACTTAAATGCAATGGATATCTTTATAATTAACAATGTTTCGATCACACAGTAGACTTCATCGAGTCAGTGGCATGATATAGCCTCTGTGTATCCGTGGGCGAAAGGTGGTCGTTAATAAAGGTATCTATCGTCGGGAAGTCTCATTTACTCAAGTCTGTCCTCATGTTTGTCATCCCTACGCCCTTTCCAGCACTAACAATATCTTGTGTTGTCGGTGGCAGGAAACCCCAGGATTCACTCCCCAGCAGCACCAACACCACGTCTGCCCACAACAACAATAACAAAGACAACGACAACGAGAAGGTGGTGCTCCTCATTAACAAACACAACAACGACAACAACAATAACAACAAGTGCAATCCAGAAGGGGACAAGTGCGTCTACCCACTACTAGAGAATCCGCTGCTCATTGTTGAGACAGGTAAGGTGATTATTTTTGTTCTCGTCGTTGTACTGACAATTGTGCAGCTCTCAGAGGGTTACCACCATTCAGTATCACCATCACTAACATTCATTGTCACCACCATTTACCACCAGCACCACTACGATTTATCGTCGGATCTAGTAACACATCGCCATTTGTTTCAGATTCTGGAAAGAGGAGCCCCATTGATACCGACTTCATCAGTAACACTGTCAGTAGCACCCCCACCAGCAGCTGCACCCCCACCAGCAGCTGCACCCCCACCAGCAGCTGCACTCCCACCAGTAGCAGCACCCCTACCACCAGCAGTAGCAGCACCCCCAGCAGCACCAGCCTGCCGGAGGGAGAGGATGGAATGACAACGTCACCAGCCTCCTCCCTGCCCGATCTCTCAGGTAAGATTCCCAACCACAGTCTAAGCCTCCTTCAGGCACCTCCATATCCTAAATAAGTACCTCCATATTCCAGACGGGTACGTACCTACCTACCCCAGACATTTGAATGACTACATACAGGCTCAGTGTTTACCTGTTCAGGCACGCAGGGCACACAGTGTCATTCAGATTCTTTTTGTTCTTCATGGTACTCTACCTTAACAAAAACAAATTTGAATACTTTAATTACTCAAAATAGGTTGGTAACATTCATTCTGGACTTAGGCACCCGAGGCCAGGATGAAATACGAAGACTAGAAATGTGGCAAGCAGAGTAACACAGTTGAAACTCAATCATGCAGACAAAATTGCTGGCAACCAGTGTCCAGAATATCTTGCTGCAAATTGTGTTATGGTTAAGAGCCAAAACTAGTGCTGTACTAGGTGATGTGAACACAATTGTGTAGTACCTACAGCAGATGACCAGGTCTCAAATACCTACTACACAATTATACAGAACTGGATTGGATGAAGGTGCAGAGAAGATAGTGGGGTTTTTGTATTCTTAAAATATTATAAACTGTGTGTTTTTTTATATCCTGGATGAGTATCTGCTGCTTAAAACCCCTATTTCCATCACCGTATGGTAATAAAATTTTAAGAAGATGTAAGGACCATTAAGGAAACAAATTTGGGTAATCCTGGGATAACTTCTACACAATTTAATACATAAAACAAGTGTAAAAATGTTTAAATTCACCCTGGAGCCTAAATATAAAGCTCTTCACTTACCTAACTACACTAATTTAAGTCATTTGTTGTGAAGTATACAAAACTCTATTAGCATCTTGACATTACTGAGCGCTATTATTTCTCTCCAAAATATTACATAATTTCTATATTTTGTAGAGATGTGTTATCATGTATATTCCTACAGTGATGCGTCCAGCGTTACGGTAGGAAATATCCGGACAATTATTGTAGTTAGTCATTATATGTTGTTTTCTTATGTTAATACAGAAAACGTGAGTTTCAGCAGTGATCGTCTGCATCACCCGTCTATATCATCAGGGGGACTCCACCACTTGCGTCACGTCACATCCTCCTCCAATGGTTCCCTCTCCTCCATTGATAACGACGAATCTGACTTAGAATCTTACAGTTCACTGGAAGTAGACATACCCAGGGGCGACCTTAAGAACTTTAAGAATGTTAAAGAGAAAGATTCAAGGACTTTGTTAGATTTAGAAGTTCTTGGGTATCTATCCCGCCGACCTAGTTCTTCATCTTGTGGATACCAGGAGTGTGAGGGCTGGCCAGTGGATTCCACCAGTTTTACATACGTCTCTCTCCACTGTAATGATCTCAGCCCCGACCACAGTCTTTATAATAACAATGTAAATGAACTGACAGAGTGCGGCGCGTTCATTAAATCCTTTTATGATAAACCGAAAATCCAATTACAGAGTGACGGACTTTTGTGCAATAAATCTGGGGACGATAATGGAAATGTAGAGCCAGTGGGCAGTACAGAGGACGTCGGGGAAACATGTAACAAAAACACTACCAAACTTGAGCCGCCCGAATACACTTCGGACGACGAAAACCCTTCTGACATTGAGCAGAAGATGGCAGAGACGAAAGTTAAGATGAACGACGCAATATTGTCTAACGGCAAGGAGGAACTCTCACTCCATAAACTGAAGCACTACTTGAAGCACAAGGAGAGCTGTGGGGCCGCTGGTGGCATCAAGCAGCACCACAACAACACACCCATGAAGCAGCCTAGCTCACTGAAGCTTCCGGAGGCTTCCGACGGTGATAACCGCTACACCCAGGTGCCAGAGAGCCCCATCGTCGATGCCTACGAAAAGGAATGCCTGGACGTGCCCGAGAAGATGGTTCGTGAGCTGGAGAACCAGGCTAAGGAGAGCATTGTTGGTGAGAAGGAGGGAGGAGAGGAGCAAGGCAGTACCGGGGATGACTTCATCCCCTGTAAGAAAGAAAAAATGGAAATCAACGAGCACAAGAAGTGTCGTTCAGGAGAGCAGCAGCAGCAGCAAGAGAAGAACACCCCGACGCCAGCAGACGCCCTCACCTCTACGAGGACTGAGACAGATGCCAATAAGGAAAACGCCTTACCCGTCACCTCTGACGTCGGTAAATCTCTCTTATATTTATCATTATTATTATTAGTAGTAGTAGTAGTTGTAATAGCGGTAGATATAGCAGTAGTAGTATGAGTGAAGATAGTACTACTACTACTACTAGTAGTAATTTTGCCACGTCGGTCATTTTCTACTAGTACAAGGTAGGGTTACCTGGAGTTTACCTGGAGAGGGTTTCGGGGGTCAACGCCCCCGCGGCTCGGTCTGAGACCAGACCTGAGACCCAAAATCAGGAAACACATTCATCATTATTATTTCAGTAGATGTCCAACCAGAAATCTGCAGAGATCTTAATTCAGATGACCTAAAGAACATTTATTATTATTATTATTATTATTATTATTATTATTATTATTATTATTATTATTATTATTATTATTATTATTATTATTATTATTATTATTATTATTATTATTATTATTATTATTATTATTATTATTATTATTATTATTATTATATCTACAAGATAGTGCTGATCCAGAAGGGACGATTCTAGGGGTGTAGACAGCAGAAAAATAAAAGGCATTTGAGGAGACAGGTGAGTGCAAAATAAGAAGTCAAAGTTTGTGTAAGAAGTCAAAGAAAGAAGTGTAAGTGTACAACAGATGATCAGTGTTGTGTGTAGTTAAAGCTGGTGTCTTCCCTATACCACACTGTCAACGGATGAACAATGTTATATTAATGTAAGATATGTTTAACTTTGCATAGTTGTATTTATTGGTGAATACTTTAAATGAGTTGGTTTGTTTTTAGTTAGAGTGTGCATGTAGGTGTCCCGTAACTCGGTTAGTAGCGCACTCAGCTCACACACTGAGGTCAGTGGTCTAATCCCCGGTACGAGTGGAGACATTGGGGTTTGTTTCCTTAAGACATCTGTGCTGTCCCTGTTCCCTAGCAGTAAATAGGTACCTGGATGTGACCCGAAATACTCTGCATAACAAGGGGCTATCTATATAGTATGGCGTTGATATCAGCTAGGTATATATAAGTTGTATCACATACTTGTAGAAATAAAGATTATTATTATTATTATTATTATTATTATTATTATTATTATTATTATTATTATTATTATTATTATTATTATTATTATTATGAGTGCAGCGGTACGAGATATTTATAACAGATCGCACCGGTACCTGACCAGCCGGGCTGTGGTTCGTACGTTGAATTGTGTGCAGCCAGCGGTAACAGCCTGGTTGATCAGGCCCTGATCCACCATGAGGCCTGGTCACAAACCGGGCCACGGGGGAGTTGACCCCCGGAACTCTCTCCAGGTAAACTCCAGGTCCTGGAAGGCCATTCGACCCCATCCCACTTGAAATTTGATCCTTCCTCTACCATCAGTAGTTTGTTGACATGTGACTCTCAGCTTGCATGAGACTAATTTATTTTTCTCCTCGAATATTGATCATTTTAGTTTTTTGTTCTCTTGTGAACCAGTTGTCGAACCTTAGAAGGAAGACTCTAGGCACGTGTTGCTGATGTCACAACTCTGAATATGTGTTATAACTAGAAGATCTGTTACATGTTTTGTTTATTAAGTCAGTAAAGCTTGCACCTGTTAAATTAGACACATGTGCAACTTTTGGGTATCTTTATTGAGGAAACGTTTCGCCACACAGTGGCTTCATCAGTCCATACAAAGGATAAACTTGAAGAACAGGAGGAGAATGAGGTATGGACTGATGAAGCCACTGTGTGGCGAAACGTTTCCTCAATAAAGATACCCAAGAGTTGCACATGTGTCTAATTTAACAACGTGTCGGTTCTTTGAACCATTCATCTACAAAGCTTGCACCTCTGGAAGGGAATGTTGACGCTGTATCCTGTAATAAGTCTCAGGTGAGTGATATTTGATTGTTTACTGGAGACAGTTGTGCAGGCAGTGTCTGATGTTAGGAAGTCAAGACGCAAGACGTCAGGCTGTCATGCAATAACAAACAGCTAAATTTTTAGCGTTTTAAAGCTAAAATACATTTTTTCCACAGTTCTTTTTGATAAAAAAAAAAAGAATGAATAATTTATTCTGCGTTTGGATTCCTAAATCTTATATTCAGTTTTGTAGTCAGGTGTTAGTGCATTAAAGCACTGATAACACTTCACATTCCCATTTATCATATAGCACTGAATGACACCATCTTCCCCGCACGGGTTTACCACATTTCGTAACTATAATAATGTAAAACTGGTTGGTCTTTGCGACCTGTTGACCTCCACTAACTTACAATAATAATAAATGTTTATTAGGACATGATACATAGTTGTACAAGGTATTATAGTAGTTGGGTGTACATGTCAAAAGCTCCTTGTATGCAGAGCATTATGGGCAGGCTTAAAATTAACTTAAGATTATCTAAGCTATAATAGATTTAATGGTAACAGTTACGGTAAACAATTTACAATATCAAGTACAGTTGAGTATTTTAAACATTGAAATTTGAACATTTCAATTTTGAAGCATTATAGTTTTACAATTTTGAAACATTACAGTCAATAATATAACAAAATGATCAATTTACTATATGTAGTCGTACAATTTATGAATCAGATCTAATCAAATCAAATCAATGATCTGTAGTGCAGTAACAGTTCATATGGTCATTAGATGAGTTATAGTGCTTTCAAGAGAATGGATTATTCTATTAGGTAATGTTATAAAAACATAGTTTGATAAGGTTTCTCTAATTATACAACTAGGTTATACATTTATGAAATATAAATTATTCAGTATTTGCATTAGATTAGATATGAGAATTTATTGATCTTTGAGCATTTATTTATGGGGTCTTAAGGCTAGGGGAGTAACACAGTGAGTAATGATATTTTGAGGCAGTAGAAAGTAATTTGCTAACTATGTAGGTAAAGTTAAATTAAGTACTGTGTATTTAGTTTTGGGTGAGTAGGTGGTTTTTAAGAAGAGTCTTGAATTGATATACAGACAGTGTTTCTTTGGTAATCACTAGTAATGAATTCCAAATTTTTGGGCCTTTTATGTGCATTAAATTTTTACATAGTGTGAGATGGACACGGGGAACATCAAAGAGTGATCTGTGTTTTGTATTACGGTCGTGTGTTCTGTTAAGATTGGTAAGGAGAAGTTTGAGGGGAGGGTTTATATCGGAGTTATATGTAGTAGGAACAATAATAAGTATAGATGTTTTGTACGATGAGTAGGTTTAGAGTTTTGAATATTGGTGGAGTGTGCTGCCTGTAGTGGGAATTTGTTATTCTGACTGCAGCCTTTTGCTGGGTAATTAGTGGTCGGAGATGATTTATTGTTGTTGAGCCCCATGCACAGATTCCATAGGTGAGATAGGGGTAAATAATTGAGTGATACAGGGCCAGGAGAGCTGATTGTGGAACATAGTACCGTATCTTCAATAGTATACCTACGGTCTTGGAGACTTTCTTGGAAATTTTTGTACATGTGTCTGAAATATGAGGCTATTATCAAGGTGGATTCCTAAGAATTTTCCCTCTCTGAGTTTTGTGATAGGTGTTCCGTTGAACACCTATCCCGTATGTAATGTAGCAACTTGTGTTCTCCATCTCTATGGTCGCCAGTAACATTTCTCCAGTTGGCTTTCCTCACCCATTTTTTATTTTACATTTAAATAAAGTATTATGTGTTCTGAGCGACCATTGACCTTACCAAACTCGCATTTCTCAACTGGTAGTGAACTGCTTGTCTCAGAACTTTGTCTCTTCGCTGTTTCAGTTTCTCTGGCACAAATCTGTTTCATTATTACTCAGAAGTGTACCTGTAGGGACCTCGAGGAAATTGAAGGGGATCGTTCACTTCAACAATTTAAGGAATTATCTTGAGTGATGTGGCGTATTTTAACATATTCTGATTATATTTATTTTAACATCGTGTGATTGTATTTGTTTTACCATTGTTTGATTGTATTTATTTGTCTAATGTGCTTGGTAGTGTGAATGATTTTGTTAAGGAAGAGTTGAGTGTTAGTGTACGTGCGTGTTTATAACTTTTATTGACCAGAAAATTAATGACTTCTATAACACTCATCTTCCTTTCAAATACTCAGTAAAATCTGAACGACCTCTGAATGATTCCAACCTCCTAGTAACCCCTGTACCACTTCTGACCTCCAGAAAGGAGCCGTGCATCTAGAGTGACCTTCGGGGCGGTGGAGGAGGCCTGCGTAGTGCGGCGAGACAGTCCCCAGCGCCGCAGGGAGAGGGCAGCCCTCCGTAAGTCCGTGCCACAAGCGGCCTCCTGCTCAGCCGCCTCCGTCAGAGACAGAGCCAAGCTAGGATCTCCTGACGGCGGTGAGTACTCTCACTTCTACGTGTATTATCTCTCTAGTTCTCTGACATATCTCTCCCCCTAATTTGCATGTAAGTATTTGTATTTGTTAATGTTTCCTCACAGTAAGATAGAGTTATTATTGTTATTAATATACTCAAGAAAATGTGCTAACCCTGTGTGTGTGTGTGTGTGTGTGTGTGTGTGTGTGTGTGTGTGTGTGTGTGTGTGTGTGTGTGTGTGTGTGTGTGTGTGTGTGTGTGTGTGTGTGTGTGTGTGCGTGTGCGTGTGCGTGTGTGTGTGTGTGTGTGTGTGTGTGTGTGTGTGTGTGTGTGTGTGTGTGTGTGTGTGTGTGTATGTGTGTGCGTGTGCGTGTGCGTGTGTGTGTGTGTGTATGTGTGTGTGTGTGTGTGTGTGTGTGTGTGTGTGTGTCTCTGTGCGTGTGCGTGTGCGTGTGTGTGTGTGTGTGTGTGTGTGTGTGTGTGTGTGTGTGTGTGTGTGTATGTGTGTGCGTGTGCGTGTGTGTGTGTGTGTGTGTGTGTGTGTGTGTGTGTGTGTGTGTGTGTGTGTGTGTGTGTGTGTGTGTGTGTGTGTGTATGTGTGTGTGTGTGTGTGTGTGTGTGTGTGTGTGTGTGTGTGTGTGTGTGTGTGTGTGTGTGTGTGTATGTGTGTGTGTGTGTGTGTGTGTGTGTGTGTGTGTGTGTGTGTGTGTGTGTGTGTGTGTGTGTGTGTGTGTGTGTGTGTGTGTGTGTGTGTGTGTGTGTGTGTGTGTGTGTGTGTGTGTGTGTGTGTGTGTGTATGTGTGTGTGTGTGTGTGTGTGTGTGTGTGTGTGTGTGTGTGTGTGTGTGCGTGTGTGTGTGTGTGCGTGCGTGCGTGCTGTCCAGTCGATCTAATCGTATTCTTCCGTAAAACTGAAATTAAAAAAAAAAAAAGATCATGAAAGGTGTATTAAAGTTTACCAAAACAATAACATTGAAATTTTGGAGAGGAGCCTTATACCGACGTTTCGGTCAGTTTGTACCATTGTCAGGTGACAACTGGGGCGAGGAAAGCCATGGTGTTGTGACCTTTTTTTATTCTTCATCAACAATCTAAGAAAACAAACGGACGGAAGTTGCTTAGAACTGTTTGTTTGTCTGTGCCACGCCTGCCCTCTTCAGTGGCGCCAGCCGTACGACTACATCCTCCCACCTAATTTACTAATTACGTTAGTTAATATAGCCTCTTTTATTGCCAATCAACCTACCCGTGTTTCAG
>NC_091318.1:30372047-30374547 GCF_038502225.1 Cherax quadricarinatus | reverse complement strand
GGTTCATCCAGGTGGATCCTAGGGTTAATGAAGCTAGTTCCATTAGCTCTAAGAATCCCCTGGATCACTCAGTAATTAACTAGCCGCCAGGTAAATTACTGCAGCTTCTACCTGGCAGGTTACCTCAGCTCCGGGGGCAGTGTGTATGTGTGTGTGTGTGTGTGTGTGTGTGTGTGTGTGTGTGTGTGTGTGTGTGTGTGCGGAGAGAGAGAGAGAGAGAGAGAGAGAGACAGAGAGACAGAGAGACAGAGTTTGGAGCAGGAGGAGACACGATCACGACATACAACATACTCAGAAAACACAGATAAGGTCAGTATATGAGGAACAAGGATGAAGGAACATAAGATGAGCACAACAGCACCAAACACTTATATCATATTCAGAAGAGATGATAATAGAATATTATGCACAAATCATTTTGTTTAACCTTTCCCAAATCATATTTTTACTCAGCATAAAGCGACACAACACTTTCTCTGATTTTAAGCAATGTGGAAAATTTTTAATTTTTTGGCTAAACTTATGAGAACAGGAGAACCATAGATCCACAGTGGTTAAGTCTGAAACAAAACTGTTCCATATTTACGGCAGAAGAAAGGAAGAATACAGAAAAAGAGCAGATAAACTGACTGAAGAAGGAAGGAGGAAGCTTATAAAACACGATGAGGTAGTCTGTATAGTGTTGATCATGACGCTGATCATGACGCTGATCATGACGCTGATCATGACGCTGATCATGATGCTGATCATGATGCTGATCATGACGCTGATCATGACGCTGATCATGACGCTGATCATGACGCTGATCATGACGCTGATCATGACGCTGATCATGACGCTGATCATGACGCTGATCATGATGCTGATCATGATGCTGATCATGACGCTGATCATGACGCTGATCATGACGCTGATCATGATGCTGATCATGAAGCTGATCATGACGCTGATCATGACGCTGATCATGACGCTGATCATGACGCTGATCATGATGCTGATCATGACGCTGATCATGACGCTGATCATGACGCTGATCATGACGCTGATCATGACGCTGATCATGAGTGCTGATCATGACGCTGATCATGACGCTGATCATGACGCTGATCATGACGCTGATCATGAGTGCTGATCATGACGCTGATCATGACGCTGATCATGATCATCATGATCATGACTGATCATGACGCATGACGCTGATCATGACGCTGATCATGACGCTGATCATGACGCTGATCATGACGCTGATCATGAGTGCTGATCATGATGCTGATCATGACGCTCATCATGACGCTGATCATGACGCTGATCATGACGCTGATCATGACGCTGATCATGACGCTGATCATGACGCTGATCATGACGCTGATCATGACGCTGATCATGACGCTGATCATGACGCTGATCATGACGCTGATCATGACGCTGATCATGAGTGCTGATCATGACGCTGATCATGACGCTGATCATGACGCTGATCATGACGCTGATCATGACGCTGATCATGACGCTGATCATGACGCTGATCATGACGCTGATCATGACGCTGATCATGATGCTGATCATGACGCTGATCATGACGCTGATCATGAGTGCTGATCATGACGCTGATCATGACGCTGATCATGACGCTGATCATGACGCTGATCATGACGCTGATCATGAGTGCTGATCATGACGCTGATCATGACGCTGATCATGACGCTGATCATGACGCTGATCAGAGGAAACAAGACTCACTCTCTGCTACTGGACATAACACACACACACACACACACACACACACACACACACACACACACACACACACACACACACACACACACACACACACACACACACACACACACATTGGAACCCTTAATGCACTTAAGTGCACTATGGAAAGTAAAATATATATGTAATTGAAATGAAATGTCAGGGAAGTTTTTTTACATATGTTAATTTTTTCCATTAAATGAAGAGTGGTGGAAGTGCTCAACTTTCACTTCTGTTTTTTGGCTGATTTGCAGATTTTTGGGGCAACTGATGGAATCTGGAGTTGAAGAATGTTTTAAACATATATTATTATTACTAATGTTAATGTGTTTGAGTTGCAACGTTGTTTTTCGTGTGTTTAATTATCGTTTAATAAATATATGTTTATAATTGCTCTTTTAAATATTTTATTGTATTATAATAATTTTCCTATTAGTAATTATCTATCTATTAAGAAATAATTCATGGGATTTTTTTATGGTTTGATTCTTGAACATCTTATGATGATGTAATCTTCTTCTCTCCTCACAAGTTTACCTTCTTAAATGTGTTTCTTGAAGTGGTAAACCCGTGTGAGTCATACAGTGGAAGAGGTGGTGGAGGCTCGACCCCCCCATTTACTAATCCCTGCCCCTTGTTCGTGATCAGTTAGGCTGTAGGTGATGATCCACAGCCTCTCAAGAACAATTATGTAACTGATATATCACCTCTGGATGCTTTCTGGCTTCCAGTTATGACGCAT
>NC_091318.1:30362047-30367047 GCF_038502225.1 Cherax quadricarinatus | reverse complement strand
ATATATATATATATATTTATTTATTTATTTATCTCTTACTCTCTCTCTCTCTCTCTCTCTCTCTCTCTCTCTCTCTCTCTCTCCCCTCACCATTTCATAAAATTACCTTACGCATGTCTGCTCCCTGATCCCTAGCGAATTTCATGGGAAAAATGTAATCACACAGAATTACATTACCCATTAAAATGCGAATTAAATAATTACGCAAGCATACTCCCTGCGGAGGGCCTTGTATAATGGTTATATTACTGCTGGATACTGGGTATATCAGAGTATATCTGGATATGCTGACCCTGGCATTATTATAGTGGGAATGAATGTGCGTTACTTGTTTTATACAGTAATGATAGTGTGTGTGTGTGTGTGTGTGTGTGTGTGTGTGTGTGTGTGTGTGTGTGTGTGTGTGTGTGTGTGTGTGTGTGTGTGTGTGTGTGTACTCACCTAATTGTGGTTTCAGGGGTCGAGACTCAGCTCCTGGCCCCGCCTCTTTACTGATCGCTACTGGGTCCTCTCTCTCTCTGCTTCCTGAGCTTTGTCATACCTCTTCTTAAAACTACGTATGGTTCCTGCCTCCACTACTTCACTTGCTAGGCTATTCCACTTGCTGACAACTCTATGACTGAAGAAATACTTCCTAACGTCCCTGTGACTCGTCTGAGTCTTCAGCTTCCAGCTGTGACCCCTTGTCCCTGTGTCCCCTCTCTGGAACATCCTATCTCTGTCCACCTTGTCTATTCCCCGCAGTATCTTATATGTCGTTATCATGTCTCCCCTGACCCTTCTGTCCTCCAGTGTCGTCAGTCCGATTTCCCTTAACCTTTCCTCGTACGACATTCCCTTGAGCTCTAGGACTAGCCTTGTTGCAAACCTTTGTACTTTCTCTAACTTCTTGACGTGCTTGACCAGGTGTGGGTTCCAGACTGGTGTTGCATACTCCAGTATGGGCCTAACATACACAGTGTACAGTGTCTTGAACGATTCCTTATTAAGGTATCGGAACGCTATTCTCAGGTTTGCCAGGCGCCCGTATGCTGCAGCAGTTATTTGGTTGATGTGTGCCTCCGGTGATGTGCTCGGTGTTATGGTCACCCCAAGGTCTTTCTCCTTGAGTGAGGTCTGTAATCTTTGTCCACCTAGCCTATACTCTGTCTGCGGTCTTCTTTGCCCCTCCCCAATCTTCATGACTTTGCATTTGGCTGGGTTGAATTCGAGAAGCCAGTTACTGGACCACATGTCCAGCCTGTCCAGGTCTCTTTGCAGTCCTGCCTCATCCTCGTCCGATTTAATTCTTCTCATCAACTTCACATCATCTGCGAACAGGGACACTTCAGAGTTTATTCCTTCCATCATGTCGTTCACATATATCAAAAATAGCTCTGGTCCTAGAACTGACCCCTGTGGGACCCCGCTCGTAACAGGCGCCCACTGTGATACCTCTTCACGTACCATGACTCGTTGCTGCCTCCCTGTCAGGTATTCCCTGATCCATTGCAGTGCCCTCCCTTTTACATGCGCCTGATCCTCCAGCTTCTGCACTAATCTCTTGTGGGGAACTGTGTCAAAGGCCTTCCTGCAGTCTAGAAAAACGCAATCTACCCACCCCTCTCTCTCGTGTCTTACTTCTGTTACCTTGTCATAAAACTCCAGGAGGTTTGTGACACAGGATTTGCCTTCCATGAACCCATGCTGGTTTTCATTTATAATCTTGTTCCTTTCCAGGTGTTCGACCACTCTCCTCCTGATAATCTTCTCCATGACTTTGCAAATAATACATGTCAGAGACACAGGTCTGTAATTTAGTGCCTCGTTTCTGTTTCCTTTCTTAAATATGGGGACTACATTAGCTGTCTTCCATTTCTCAGGTAGTTGCCCAGTTTCAAGGGATGTGTTGAAGATTGTGGTTAGAGACACGCACAGCATCTCTGCTCCTTCTCTAAGGACCCATGGGGAGATGTTGTCCGGTCCCATCGCCTTTGAGGTGTCAAGGTCACTTAAGAGCTTCTTCACCTCCTCCTCAGTTGTTCGTATGTCATCCAACACTTGTTGGTATATTCCCTCTTGATGTTCCCTTCTGTGCTGTCTTCCCACAGCCCTTCCTGTCTCTACTGTAAAAACTTCCTTAAATCTCCTGTTCAGCTCCTCACATACCTCCTGATCATTTCTTGTGAGTTCTCCACCTTCTGTCCTTAATCTGATCACCTGGTCTTTGACTGTTGTCTTCCTCCTGATGTGGCTATACAACAGTTTCGGGTCAGTCTTGATTCTCGATGCTATGTCATTTTCATACTGTCGCTGGGCCTCCCTCCTTACCTGTGCATACTCATTCCTGGCTCTGCGACTGATCTCCCTATTTTCGTGTGTTCTCTGCCTTCTGTACTTTTTCCATTCTCTATTGCACTTTGTTTTTGCCTCCTTACACCGTCGGGTAAACCAGGGGCTCGTTCCGGTCTTCCCGTTGTTACTGTTGCCCTTGGGAATAAACTTTTCCACTGCCTCCTTGCATTTTGTTGTTACATATTCCATCATTTCATTTACTGGCTTTCCTGCCAGTTCTCTGTCCCACTGGACCTCCCGCAGAAAGTTCTTCAACTCTATGTAGTCCCCTCTTTTATAGTCAGGCTTTTCCCATTCAACTCCTGTTATTCTCTCCACTTGCAGCTCTACTATGTATTCAAAGCACAGAACCACGTGGTCGCTAGCTCCTAGGGGACTCTCATACTTGATGTCCTTAATGTCTGAGCTGCCCAGGGTGAACACAAGGTCCAATCTTGCTGGTTCATCATCCTCTCTCACTCTGGTAGTGTCCTTAACATGTCGGTGCATGAGGTTTTCCAGCACCACGTCCAACATCCTGGCTCTCCATGTTTCGGGACCCCCATGTGGCTCCAGGTTTTCCCAGTCGATCTCCCTGTGGTTGAAATCCCCCATAACCAGCAACTTTGCTCTGTTGGAATGAGCTCTTCTTGCCACCTCAGCAAGTGTGTCCACCATTGCTCTGTTGCTCTCTTCATATTCCTCTCTTGGCCTCCTGCAGTTCTGTGGTGGATTATACATCACTGCAATGACCACTTTGTGTTCTCCAGACTGAAGTGTACCTGCTATGTAGTCTCTTTCTCCCGTCTCATCTGTGCCTTCCATTTTCTCGAATTTCCATCTGTTTTTTACGAGCAGAGCAACCCCACCTCCCCCCCTGCCCCTTCTATCTTTCCTCATGATCTGGTATCCTGGTGGGAAGATTGCATCTGTTATTGTCTCTGTGAGTTTTGTTTCTGTAACTGCTATGATGTCTGAGGACTTCTCATTGATTCTTTCTTGCCATTCCTCATGTGTATTCGTTAATCCATCTGCATTTGTGTACCAAACCTTCAACTTCTGTTCTAATACTGTAACTGTGGTGCGGGGGGTGGAAACAGAGGGATCGGTGTGTGATGGTTGGTTTGGATTGTTCAGTTGCCTTGGGGGTGTCGTGGCTGGAGTCCTTCTGCAGGTGTTTCTGGGGGGTGTGCTTGTCCTTCCATTTGATCCTGGGTTATTCTGCTCTCCTTTTTTCATTTCCTCCCATTTCTCCTTTCGTTTTTGAACTCTCTCTTTCATCGTCTTCCTTTCGTCCTGTGTTCTGTCTCGATCGAGGTACACACTCCGGAACTCCTGCTTGCCTCTCAGCCGTGCTTTCTCCTGCAGGATCATGGTTCGGGTTGATTCTGCCTTGAAAATTACTTTGAGAGGCCGATTCCTTTTCTTTGTGAACCACCCAATTCTCCGAAAATTTGCCACCTGGGTCATGTCCCCCTCGCCTATCATCTTCATGATATCTTCAATCGCTTTTTTCTCCTCCTGCTTTCTTTCATCATAAGTTTCCCCTTTAGCTTCGTCTAGCCCATAGACAAACACGGATCTCTCCCTTTCCACCTCTTACTGTGACTCCCATTGCATCCTCTGATGTGTTTTAGTTTCTTCCCGTGGAGTGTTCCTTCCTTCAGTCCCTTCCCTAGTTATGGCCCCTATGCTTCTTGGTTTGTCCTTCCTGCTCACCTGTTCCTGGCCCCCACAGGTATCTGGTAAGGTCCTTGCACATGTCCTAGTTCCTTCAATGTCTTCCAACCTCTCATTCTGTCCTAGTGTGATCCCTGCATGCTTCCTTCAGACCTGTTGTCTGTGTTTGATGTAGCCATTGCCGATGCTACTTCTGTAATATCTTTGTCTCTGTGCTGTTTCAGATGTCTCAGCTCCTCTTCTAATCTCTCTTTCTTGATTTCTGCTGCTGTGGCCTGTTGCTTCCACCTTCTGCATTCTGCTGCTAACCTCTCTTTCATCTTCCTTTCCAGCTCATCTAGTCTCCTTCCCCAGTCTTCCTCCCTTTTTTTGAGCTCTACCTCCCATTCCTCCCTCCCAGATTCGTCCTTGGAGCCCCTTGTCCTCATCCTGGTTCTAGGTTCCCCCGTTGCTCCACAGAAGGGGGGACGGGTGGTTAGGGGGAGGGGAATAGATGGTTAGGAGGAGAGGGGATGGATGGTTGTGGGGGAGGGGGAGGATGGTTATTGGAGGGGTAGAGATAGTTGGGGAAAGGGTTAGATGGTTTGAGGGAGAGAGGGGATGGATGGTTATGGGGGAGGGGGAGGATGGTTATTGGAGGGAGGGAGGTAGTTGGGGGGTTAGACGGTTTGGGGACGGGTTAGGTGGTTTGGGGGAGGGGTAGGTGGCTTAGGTGAGGTGGTTAGGAATGGAGGATAGGTGGTTAGGGGAGGGGGGGTACGTGTTTGTGTCAAGTGTTTGTGTCAAGTGGTGGAGGGTGTGTGTGTGTGTGTGTGCGTGTGTGTGTGTGTGTGTGCGTGTGTGTGTGTATGTGTGTATGTGTGTGTGTGTGTGTGTGTGTGTGTGCGGTGTGTGTGTAGTGTGTGTGTGGTGTGTGTGTGTGTGGTGTGTGTGTTGGGTGTGTGTGCAGTGTGTGTGTGGGGTGTGTATGTGTGGTGTGTGTGTGTGTGGGTGTGTGGTGTGTGTGT
>NC_091318.1:30337047-30352047 GCF_038502225.1 Cherax quadricarinatus | reverse complement strand
GAAGCAAAAATAAGAGAAAAGGGGAGAAGAAAGGCAGAAGGAGATTATTATCCATTAGTCTCTTAAAGATCCGTAGATCTCTTTAAGAAGAAATGGAGAAGAGACAGATACATAAACATCTTCAAGACAGTGACACACCTCACAGACAGTGTCAGGAGAGATGGACAGTGTCAAGTAGACAGACACATCAAAGTCTGCAACAGACAGTGACACACCTCACAGACAGTGTCAGGAGAGAGGGACAGTGTCAAGTAGGCAGACACATCAAAGTCTGCAACAGACAGTGACACACCTCACAGACAGTGTCAGGAGAGAGGGACAGTGTCAAGTAGACAGACACATCAAAGTCTGCAACAGACAGTGACACACCTCACAGACAGTGTCAGGAGAGAGGAACAGTGTCAAGTAGGCAGACACATCAATGTCTGCAACAGACAGTGACACACCTCACAGACAGTGTCAGGAGAGAGGGACAGTGTCAAGTAGGCAGACACATCAAAGTCTGCAACAGACAGTGACACACCTCACAGACAGTGTCAGGAGAGAGGGACAGTGTCAAGTAGACAGACACATCAAAGTCTGCAACAGACAGTGACACACCTCACAGACAGTGTCAGGAGAGAGGGACAGTGTCAAGTAGACAGACACATCAAAGTCTGCAACAGACAGTGACACACCTCACAGACAGTGTCAGGAGAGAGGGACAGTGTCAAGTAGACAGACACATCAAAGTCTGCAACAGACAGAGATACACCTCACAGACAGGAACCACAATACAGACTGAGATATCAAAGAGACGGGAAGCGTCTAATAAGACGACCGTGACGGGCAAAAGACTCACCTCCTCAACAGTAACGATGACGGGAAATGAAGGAGAGACGGAAATGACGCTTTAGAGAACTAGGAAGACTGAGAGAAGAGGAATGAAGGGATAAGAGGATAGGGAGAAAGGGGTAGAGGTGGAAAAGGAGAGAGGGTACATGTAGAAATGAGAAAAAGGAAGGGGAGGATGTAAAAGGAACAAGGGTGGACAGGTAGAAAGGAAAAGAAGAGGAACAGGTAAAAAGAAGAAAAAGAAAGAGAATAGAAAGGGGTAAAGGAAGGAAGGAAGGAAACAATACACTGTGAAAACTGAGTACAGTGTATGTGTTGTAGAATTTACCATATGCTTAGCAAGGTGACACACACTGTGGTGGTAGTGGTGGTAGTTGTGGTAGTGGTGGTAGTAGTGGTGGTAGTGGTGGTAGTGGTGGTAGTTGTGGTGGTAGTGGTGGTAGTAGTGGTGGTAGTGGTGGTAGTGGTGGTAGTGGTGGTAGTGGTGGTAGTGGTGGTAGTGGTGGTAGTGGTGGTAGTGGTGGTAGTGGTGGTAGTGGTGGTAGTTGTGGTAGTTGTGCTGGTAGTTGTGGTAGTGGTGCTAGTAGTGGTAGTGGTGGTAGTAGTGGTAGTGGTGGTAGTAGTGGTAGTTGTGGTAGTGGTGGTAGTGGTGGTAGTAGTGGTAGTGGTGGTAGTGGTGGTAGTAGTGGTAGTGGTGGTAGTGGTGGTAGTGGTGGTAGTGGTGGTAGTGGTGGTAGTAGTGGTAGTTGTGGTAGTGGTGGTAGTTGTGGTAGTAGTGGTAGTAGTGGTAGTGGTGGTAGTAGTGGTAGTGGTGGTAGTGGTGGTAGTGGTGGTAGTGGTGGTAGTGGTGGTAGTGGTGGTAGTGGTGGTAGTGGTGGTAGTGGTGGTAGTAGTGGTAGTGGTGGTAGTGGTGGTAGTGGTGGTAGTGGTGGTAGTGGTGGTAGTGGTGGTAGTGGTGGTAGTGGTGGTAGTGGTGGTAGTGGTGGTAGTGGTGGTAGTGGTGGTAGTGGTGGTAGTGGTGGTAGTGGTGGTAGTGGTGGTAGTGGTGGTAGTGGTGGTAGTGGTGGTAGTGGTGGTAGTGGTGGTAGTGGTGGTAGTGGTGGTAGTGGTGGTAGTGGTGGTAGTGGTGGTAGTGGTGGTAGTGGTGGTAGTGGTGGTAGTGGTGGTAGTGGTGGTAGTAGTGGTAGTGGTGGTAGTGGTGGTAGTTGTGCTGGTAGTTGTGGTAGTGGTGCTAGTAGTGGTAGTGGTGGTAGTAGTGGTAGTGGTGGTAGTTGTGGTAGTGGTGGTAGTGGTGGTAGTGGTGGTAGTGGTGGTAGTTGTGCTGGTAGTTGTGGTAGTGGTGCTAGTAGTGGTAGTGGTGGTAGTAGTGGTAGTGGTGGTAGTTGTGGTAGTGGTGGTAGTGGTGGTAGTGGTGGTAGTTGTGGTAGTGGTGGTAGTGGTGGTAGTGGTGGTAGTAGTGGTAGTGGTGGTAGTGGTGGTAGTAGTGGTAGTGGTGGTAGTGGTGGTAGTGGTGGTAGTGGTGGTAGTAGTGGTAGTGGTGGTAGTGGTGGTAGTAGTGGTAGTGGTGGTAGTGGTGGTAGTGGTGGTAGTAGTGGTAGTGGTGGTAGTGGTGGTAGTAGTGGTAGTGGTGGTAGTAGTGGTAGTGGTGGTAGTGGTGGTAGTGGTGGTAGTGGTGGTAGTAGTGGTAGTGGTGGTAGTGGTGGTAGTAGTGGTAGTGGTGGTAGTAGTGGTAGTGGTGGTAGTGGTGGTAGTGGTGGTAGTGGTGGTAGTAGTGGTAGTGGTGGTAGTGGTGGTAGTGGTGGTAGTGGTGGTAGTGGTGGTAGTAGTGGTAGTGGTGGTAGTGGTGGTAGTAGTGGTAGTGGTGGTAGTAGTGGTAGTGGTGGTAGTGGTGGTAGTGGTGGTAGTGGTGGTAGTTGTGGTAGTGGTGGTAGTGGTGGTAGTGGTGGTAGTAGTGGTAGTGGTGGTAGTGGTGGTAGTGGTGGTAGTGGTGGTAGTTGTGGTAGTGGTGGTAGTGGTGGTAGTGGTGGTAGTTGTGGTAGTGGTGGTAGTGGTGGTAGTGGTGGTAGTAGTGGTAGTGGTGGTAGTGGTGGTAGTAGTGGTAGTGGTGGTAGTGGTGGTAGTGGTGGTAGTTGTGGTAGTGGTGGTAGTGGTGGTAGTTGTGGTAGTGGTGGTAGTGGTGGTAGTGGTGGTAGTAGTGGTAGTGGTGGTAGTGGTGGTAGTAGTGGTAGTGGTGGTAGTAGTGGTAGTGGTGGTAGTGGTGGTAGTGGTGGTAGTGGTGGTAGTTGTGGTAGTGGTGGTAGTGGTGGTAGTGGTGGTAGTAGTGGTAGTGGTGGTAGTGGTGGTAGTGGTGGTAGTGGTGGTAGTTGTGGTAGTGGTGGTAGTGGTGGTAGTGGTGGTAGTGGTGGTAGTTGTGGTAGTGGTGGTAGTGGTGGTAGTGGTGGTAGTAGTGGTAGTGGTGGTAGTGGTGGTAGTGGTGGTAGTGGTGGTAGTGGTGGTAGTGGTGGTAGTGGTGGTAGTAGTGGTAGTGGTGGTAGTAGTGGTAGTGGTGGTAGTGGTGGTAGTGGTGGTAGTGGTGGTAGTTGTGGTAGTGGTGGTAGTGGTGGTAGTAGTGGTAGTAGTGGTAGTGGTGGTAGTAGTGGTAGTGGTGGTAGTAGTGGTAGTGGTGGTAGTAGTGGTAGTGGTGGTAGTGGTGGTAGTTGTGGTAGTGGTGGTAGTGGTGGTAGTTGTGGTAGTGGTGGTAGTAGTGGTAGTGGTGGTAGTGGTGGTAGTGGTGGTAGTGGTGGTAGTGGTGGTAGTGGTGGTAGTTGTGGTAGTGGTGGTAGTGGTGGTAGTAGTGGTAGTGGTGGTAGTTGTGGTAGTGGTGGTAGTGGTGGTAGTTGTGGTAGTGGTGGTAGTAGTGGTAGTGGTGGTAGTAGTGGTAGTGGTGGTAGTGGTGGTAGTGGTGGTAGTGGTGGTAGTAGTGGTAGTAGTGGTAGTAGTGGTAGTGGTGGTAGTGGTGGTAGTGGTGGTAGTGGTGGTAGTGGTGGTAGTAGTGGTAGTAGTGGTAGTGGTGGTAGTGGTGGTAGTGGTGGTAGTGGTGGTAGTGGTGGTAGTGGTGGTAGTGGTGGTAGTGGTGGTAGTGGTGGTAGTGGTGGTAGTGGTGGTAGTGGTGGTAGTAGTGGTAGTGGTGGTAGTAGTGGTAGTGGTGGTAGTGGTGGTAGTGGTGGTAGTGGTGGTAGTTGTGGTAGTGGTGGTAGTGGTGGTAGTAGTGGTAGTAGTGGTAGTGGTGGTAGTAGTGGTAGTGGTGGTAGTAGTGGTAGTGGTGGTAGTAGTGGTAGTGGTGGTAGTGGTGGTAGTTGTGGTAGTGGTGGTAGTGGTGGTAGTTGTGGTAGTGGTGGTAGTAGTGGTAGTGGTGGTAGTGGTGGTAGTGGTGGTAGTGGTGGTAGTGGTGGTAGTGGTGGTAGTTGTGGTAGTGGTGGTAGTGGTGGTAGTAGTGGTAGTGGTGGTAGTTGTGGTAGTGGTGGTAGTGGTGGTAGTTGTGGTAGTGGTGGTAGTAGTGGTAGTGGTGGTAGTAGTGGTAGTGGTGGTAGTGGTGGTAGTGGTGGTAGTGGTGGTAGTGGTGGTAGTGGTGGTAGTTGTGGTAGTGGTGGTAGTGGTGGTAGTAGTGGTAGTGGTGGTAGTTGTGGTAGTGGTGGTAGTGGTGGTAGTTGTGGTAGTGGTGGTAGTAGTGGTAGTGGTGGTAGTAGTGGTAGTGGTGGTAGTAGTGGTAGTGGTGGTAGTAGTGGTAGTGGTGGTAGTAGTGGTAGTTGTGGTAGTGGTGGTAGTGGTGGTAGTTGTGGTAGTGGTGGTAGTAGTGGTAGTGGTGGTAGTTGTGGTAGTAGTGGTAGTGGTGGTAGTTGTGGTAGTGGTGGTAGTGGTGGTAGTGGTGGTAGTTGTGGTAGTGGTGGTAGTAGTGGTAGTAGTGGTAGTGGTGGTAGTGGTGGTAGTTGTGGTAGTTGTGGTAGTGGTGGTAGTAGTGGTAGTGGTGGTAGTTGTGGTAGTAGTGGTAGTGGTGGTAGTAGTGGTAGTGGTGGTAGTAGTGGTAGTAGTGGTAGTGGTGGTAGTAGTGGTAGTGGTGGTAGTAGTGGTAGTGGTGGTAGTTGTGGTAGTGGTGGTAGTTGTGGTAGTTGTGGTAGTGGTGGTAGTAGTGGTAGTGGTGGTAGTTGTGGTAGTAGTGGTAGTAGTGGTAGTGGTGGTAGTGGTGGTAGTTGTGGTAGTGGTGGTAGTAGTGGTAGTGGTGGTAGTTGTGGTAGTAGTGGTAGTGGTGGTAGTAGTGGTAGTGGTGGTAGTAGTGGTAGTAGTGGTAGTGGTGGTAGTAGTGGTAGTGGTGGTAGTAGTGGTAGTGGTGGTAGTTGTGGTAGTGGTGGTAGTAGTGGTAGTGGTGGTAGTAGTGGTAGTGGTGGTAGTGGTGGTAGTGGTGGTAGTAGTGGTAGTAGTGGTAGTGGTGGTAGTAGTGGTAGTGGTGGTAGTAGTGGTAGTAGTGGTAGTAGTGGTAGTAGTGGTAGTAGTGGTAGTAGTGGTAGTGGTGGTAGTAGTGGTAGTGGTGGTAGTAGTGGTAGTAGTGGTAGTGGTGGTAGTAGTGGTAGTGGTGGTAGTAGTGGTAGTGGTGGTAGTAGTGGTAGTGGTGGTAGTTGTGGTAGTGGTGGTAGTAGTGGTAGTGGTGGTAGTAGTGGTAGTGGTGGTAGTGGTGGTAGTGGTGGTAGTAGTGGTAGTAGTAATAGTGCTGGTAGTTGTGGTAGTAGTGGTAGTAGTGGTAGTAGTAGTAGTGCTGGTAGTTGTGGTAGTGGTGGTAGTAGTGGTACTAATAATAGTGGTAGTAGTAATAGTGGTAGTAGTAATAGTGGTAGTAGTAATAGTGGTAGTATTGATGATGGTGGTGATGGTTATGGCGGCGTCAATATTGATAGTAGTGATAATTATGGTGGGATAATGAGGGTCATTATGGTGGAATAGTGATAATGATAATAATGGTGATAATATTGGAACGCTGAGGTTTAAACATCTCAGATATCACCAATACACCACCAACACACCACCAGCACACCACCATCACACCACCAACACATCACCAACACATCACAACACACCACCAACACACCACCATCACACCACCAACACACCACCAACACACCACCAACACACCACCAACACATCACCAACACATCACCAACACACCACCAACATATCACCAACACATCACCAACCCACCACCAACACATCCCCAACACATCACCAACACACCACCAACACATCACCAGCACACCACCAACACATCACCAACACATCACCAACACACCACCAACACATCACCAACACACCACCAACATCCCACCAACATACCGCCAACACATCACCAACATATCACCAACATATCACCAACCTACCACCAACACATCACCAACACATCACCAACACACCACCAACACATCACCAACACACCACCAACACATCACCAACACACCACCAACACACCACCAACACATCACCAACATACCACCAACGCATCACCAACACAACACCAACACACAACCAACACATCACCAACACATCACCAACACACCACCAACACACCACCATCACACCACCAACACACCACCAACACACCACCAACACACCGCCAACACAACACCAACATATCACCAACACATCACCAACACGCCACCAACACATTACCAACACATCACCAACACATCACCAACACACCACCAACACATCACCAACACATCACCAACACATCGCCAACACATCACCAACACACCACCAACACATCACCAACACATCACCAACACACCACATTCTCCCACCCGTCTCCAACACACCAGTACACACTTTGATACACACACTACACATCCCTACACCTTAAAGCTAAAGTGTGACCTTCCTAACATTGATCTTCCTGGAGCACATCCTGGATCTTCCTTTTTGTCATGGAGCACACCCTGGATCTTACCAGCGTCACGGAGCACACCCTGGATCTTACCAGCGTCACGGAGCACACCCTGGATTTTACCAGCGTCACGGAGCACACACTGCATCTTACCAGCGCCACTGGAGAAGAAAGTAGGTCAGGTATCTTGCAGTTATCACCACTGAGTCAAAGGTTATCAGGAGAATTTCAATTCTGACGACGACCAAGTCAACAAACATTCTGACAATTACAGTCCATTATGTCAGTCAATTTATATATTTTTAGCCTTTGGGGTATAAAATACAGAATATGACACAGGGTCTCTCTCTCTCTCTCTCTCTCTCTCTCTCTCTCTCTCTCTCTCTCTCTCTCTCTCTCTCTCTCTCTCTCTCTCTCTCTCTCTCTCTCTCTCTCTCTCTCTCTCTCTCTCTCTCTCTCTCTCTCTCTCTCTCTCTCTCTCTCTCTCCTCTCTCTCTCTCTCTCTCTCTCTCTCTCTCTCTCTCTGTCTCTCTCTCTCTCACTCTCTCTCTCTCCCGTTGACAGCAGGGTCTTGGAACGTTGAAGACAAAAAAATCTCTGGCAGTATCGGCTTCGCTTCTGTTGATTACTGCCATAAAATTGACATTAGGAAGAGTTATTGTGGGTCCGTCCAGCTGACCCATGATAGGTCTGATAGTCCCCCCTTCGTCTGCTGGCAGTCGTGGGTCCGTCCAGCTGACCCATGATAGGTCTGATGGTCCCCCCTTCGTCTGCTGGCAGTCGTGGGTCCGTCCAGCTGACCCATGATAGGTCTGATGGTCACCCCTTCGTCTGCTGACAGTCCTCACCAACACTCGGAGAGATACAGACTCAGCAGAGATGGAAGTAGAATATAGAGACACATGAAGAGTGTGTCTGCTGGAGAGTGTGTCTGCTGGAGAGTGTGTCTGCTGGAGAGTGTGTCTGCTGGAGAGTGTGTCTGCTGGAGAGTGTGTCTGCTGGAGAGTGTGTCTGCTGGAGAGTGTCTGCTAGAGAGTGTGTCTGCTGGAGAGTGTGCCTGCTAGAGAGTGTGTCTGCTGGAGAGTGTGTCTGCTGGAGAGTGTGTCTGCTTGAGAGTGTGTCTGCTGGAGAGTGTGTCTGCTAGAGAGTGTGTCTGCTAGAGTGTCTCTGCGGGAGAGTGTGTCTGCTAGAGAGAGTGTCTGCGAGAGAGTGTGTCTGCTAGAGAGAGTGTGTCTGCTAGAGAGTGTGTCTGCTAGAGAGTGTGTCTGCTAGAGAGTGTGTCTGCTAGAGAGTGTGTCTGCTAGAGAGTGTGTCTGCTGAGAGTGTGTCTGCTAGAGATTGTGTCTGCTAGAGAGTGTGTCTGCTAGAGAGTGTGTCTGCTGGTGTGTCTGCTGCTGCTAGAGAGTGTGTCTGCTAGAGAGTGTGTCTGCTGGAGAGTGTGTCTGCTAGAGTGTCTCTGCTGGAGAGTGTGTCTGCTAGAGAGTGTGTCTGCTAGAGAGTGTGTCTGCTGGAGAGTGTGTCTGCTGGAGAGTGTGTCTGCTAGAGAGTGTGTCTGCTAGAGAGTGTGTCTGCTAGAGAGTGTCTGCTAAAGAGTGTGTCTGCTAGAGAGTGTGTCTGCTAGAGAGTGTGTCTGCTAGAGAGTGTGTCTGCTGGAGAGTGTGTCTGCTAGAGAGTGTGTCTGCTAGAGTGTCTCTGCTGGAGAGTGTGTCTGCTAGAGAGTGTGTCTGCTAGAGAGTGTGTCTGCTAGAGAGTGTGTCTGCTAGAGAGTGTGTCTGCTAGAGAGTGTGTCTGCTGGAGAGTGTGTCTGCTAGAGAGTGTGTCTGCTAGAGAGTGTGTCTGCTGGAGAGTGTGTCTGCTAGAGAATGTGTCTGCTAGAGAGTGTGTCTGCTGGAGAGTGTGTCTGCTAGAGAATGTGTCTGCTAGAGAGTGTGTCTGCTAGAGAGTGTGTCTGCTGGAGAGTGTGTCTGCTAGAGAGTGTGTCTGCTGGAGAGTGTGTCTGCTAGAGAGTGTGTCTGCTAGAGAGTGTGTCTGCTAGAGAGTGTGTCTGCTAGAGAGTGTGTCTGCTAGAGAGTGTGTCTGCTGGAGAGTGTGTCTGCTAGAGAGTGTGTCTGCTAGAGAGTGTGTCTGCTAGAGAGTGTGTCTGCTGGAGAGTGTGTCTGCTAGAGAGTGTGTCTGCTGGAGAGTGTGTCTGCTAGAGAGTGTGTCTGCTAGAGAGTGTGTCTGCTGGAGAGTGTGTCTGCTAGAGAGTGTGTCTGCTAGAGAGTGTGTCTGCTAGAGAGTGTGTCTGCTAGAGAGTGTGTCTGCTAGAGAGTGTGTCTGCTAGAGAGTGTGTCTGCTAGAGAGTGTGTCTGCTGGAGAGTGTGTCTGCTAGAGAGTGTGTCTGCTAGAGAGTGTGTCTGCTAGAGAGTGTGTCTGCTAGAGAGTGTGTCTGCTAGAGAGTGTGTCTGCTGGAGAGTGTGTCTGCTGGAGAGTGTGTCTGCTGGAGAGTGTGTCTGCTGGAGAGTGTGTCTGCTGGAGAGTGTGTCTGCTGGAGAGTGTGTCTGCTGGAGAGTGTGTCTGCTGGAGAGTGTGTCTGCTGGAGAGTGTGTCTGCTAGAGAGTGTGTCTGCTGGAGAGTGTGTCTGCTGGAGAGTGTGTCTGCTAGAGAGTGTGTCTGCTAGAGAGTGTGTCTGCTAGAGAGTGTGTCTGCTAGAGAGTGTGTCTGCTAGAGAGTGTGTCTGCTGGAGAGTGTGTCTGCTGGAGAGTGTGTCTGCTAGAGAGTGTGTCTGCTAGAGAGTGTGTCTGCTAGAGAGTGTGTCTGCTGGAGAGTGTGTCTGCTGGAGAGTGTGTCTGCTGGAGAGTGTGTCTGCTAGAGAGTGTGTCTGCTGGAGAGTGTGTCTGCTGGAGAGTGTCTGCTAGAGAGTGTGTCTGCTGGATAGTGTGTCTGCTGGAGAGTGTGTCTGCTAGAGAGTGTGTCTGCTGGAGAGTGTGTCTGCTGGAGAGTGTGTCTGCTAGAGAGTGTGTCTGCTAGAGAGTGTGTCTGCTAGAGAGTGTGTCTGCTAAAGAGTGTGTCTGCTAGAGAGTGTGTCTGCTAGAGAGTGTGTCTGCTGGAGAGTGTGTCTGCTGGAGAGTGTGTCTGCTGGAGAGTGTGTCTGCTGGAGAGTGTGTCTGCTGGAGAGTGTGTCTGCTGGAGAGTGTGTCTGCTAGAGAGTGTGTCTGCTGGAGAGTGTGTCTGCTAGAGAGTGTGTCTGCTGGAGAGTGTGTCTGCTGGAGAGTGTGTCTGCTAGAGAGTGTGTCTGCTGGAGAGTGTGTCTGCTGGAGAGTGTGTCTGCTGGAGAGTGTGTCTGCTGGAGAGTGTGTCTGCTGGAGAGTGTGTCTGCTGGAGAGTGTGTCTGCTAGAGAGTGTGTCTGCTGGAGAGTGTGTCTGCTGGAGAGTGTGTCTGCTAGAGAGTGTGTCTGCTAGAGAGTGTGTCTGCTGGAGAGTGTGTCTGCTGGAGAGTGTGTCTGCTAGAGAGTGTGTCTGCTAGAGAGTGTGTCTGCTGGAGAGTGTGTCTGCTGGAGAGTGAGGGAGTGCGGTGAACTTATGTGTACTCACCTGCATTCACCTATTTGTACTAAGCTGTACTCGGGACTACAGGAGTCGACTCGTAGTTATAGTGTTTGCTCTGTAACTATCCTAGATCGGCCGTATTATTTCTAAGTCCCCAGGACTGAATCATACCTACTACTGAAACTGCGTATGGCTTTTGTCACAACCCTAAAACTGTTACACCTGTCAAAATGTCATCTGTTCAGTATATTGATCTATGATTTAGCTTGTTTACACATGTATAACACTATTATTGAGAGAGAGAGAGAGAGAGAGAGAGAGAGAGAGAGAGAGAGAGAGAGAGAGAGAGAGAGAGAGAGAGAGAGAGAGAGAGAGAGAGAGAAAGAGAGAGAGGGGAAAGAGAGAGACAGGGGGGGGAGAACACTCTTTACCACTACAAGATATTCGGTACATTTGTACATACACTTCCAACTATCAAAAGTAATGAACCAAAAAATTAGTGTAAACTAGCAAGAATCAGTTTACAGGTAGATCCTGTGAGTTTACTAAGCACTGATGGTAGACTGGTGTATATTTGACCAGTCTGAGTCACTCTTTGATCATGTGAAGTGCAGAGCTTTCCTGATATTGCTATCTCCCTCATCTTGTTAGTTTATGGTGAAGCAAGCTCACGATTTTTGTAATTATGCTTGCAGTAGGGGAGGAATTGTGTGTGTGTGTGTGTGTGTGTGTGTGTGTGTGTGTGTGTGTGTGTGTGTGTGTGTGTGTGTGTGTGTGTGTGTGTGTGTGTGTGTGTGTGTGTGTTCCTTTACTCCTGAATGGAACACATCTGTGACCTTTCGTTCCATCTACATCCCCCTCCTTCTCATCTATGTCTCCCTCCTTCTCATCTATGTCTCCCTCCTTCTCATCTATGTCTCCCTCCTTCTCATCTATGTCTCCCTCCTTCTCATCTATGTCTCCCTCGTTCTCATCTATGTCTCCCTCCTTCTCATCTATGTCTCCCTCGTTCTCATCTATGTCTCCCTCGTTCTCATCTGTGTCTCCCTCGTTCTCATCTGTGTCTCCCTCCTTCTCATCTATGTCTCCCTCGTTCTCATCTATGTCTCCCTCGTTCTCATCTGTGTCTCCCTCCTTCTCATCTATGTCTCCCTCCTTCTCATCTATGTCTCCCTCGTTCTCATCTGTGTCTCCCTCCTTCTCATCTATGTCTCCCTCCTTCTCATCTATGTCTCCCTCGTTCTCATCTATGTCTCCCTCGTTCTCATCTGTTTCTCCCTCGTTCTCATCTATGTCTCCCTCGTTCTCATCTATGTCTCCCTCGTTCTCATCTGTTTCTCCCTCGTTCTCATCTATGTCTCCCTCGTTCTCATCTGTGTCTCCCTCCTTCTCATCTATGTCTCCCTCCTTCTCATCTATGTCTCCCTCGTTCTCATCTGTGTCTCCCTCCTTCTCATCTATGTCTCCCTCGTTCTCATCTATGTCTCCCTCGTTCTCATCTGTGTCTCCCTCGTTCTCATCTATGTCTCCCTCGTTCTCATCTGTGTCTCCCTCGTTCTCATCTGTGTCTCCCTCCTTCTCATCTATGTCTCCCTCGTTCTCATCTATGTCTCCCTCGTTCTCATCTACATCCCCCTCCTTCTCATCTATGTCTCCCTCCTTCTCATCTATGTCTCCCTCGTTCTCATCTGTGTCTCCCTCGTTCTCATCTGTGTCTCCCTCCTTCTCATCTATGTCTCCCTCGTTCTCATCTGTGTCTCCCTCGTTCTCATCTATGTCTCCCTCGTTCTCATCTGTGTCTCCCTCGTTCTCATCTATGTCTCCCTCCTTCTCATCTATGTCTCCCTCGTTCTCATCTGTGTCTCCCTCGTTCTCATCTATGTCTCCCTCCTCATCTATGTCTCCCTCCTTCTCATCTATGTCTCCCTCGTTCTCATCTGTGTCTCCCTCGTTCTCATCTATGTCTCCCTCCTTCTCATCTATGTCTCCCTCGTTCTCATCTGTGTCTCCCTCGTTCTCATCTGTGTCTCCCTCCTTCTCATCTATGTCTCCCTCGTTCTCATCTATGTCTCCCTCGTTCTCATCTGTTTCTCCCTCCTTCTCATCTATGTCTCCCTCCTTCTCATCTATGTCTCCCTCGTTCTCATCTATGTCTCCCTCGTTCTCATCTGTGTCTCCCTCCTTCTCATCTATGTCTCCCTCCTTCTCATCTATGTCTCCCTCGTTCTCATCTGTGTCTCCCTCCTTCTCATCTATGTCTCCCTCGTTCTCATCTATGTCTCCCTCGTTCTCATCTATGTCTCCCTCGTTCTCATCTATGTCTTCCTCGTTCTCATCTGTTTCTCCCTCCTTCTCATCTATGTCTCCCTCCTTCTCATCTATGTCTCCCTCCTTCTCATCTATGTCTCCCTCCTTCTCATCTATGTCTCCCTCGTTCTCATCTATGTCTCCCTCGTTCTCATCTATGTCTCCCTCGTTCTCATCTATGTCTCCCTCCTTCTCATCTATGTCTCCCTCGTTCTCATCTATGTCTCCCTCCTTCTCATCTATGTCTCCCTCGTTCTCATCTGTGTCCCCAAGTCGTGCACTTTCCCTTGTTAAAGAGTTTTTCTTTAATATTTCTTCACCCGGATATATATTGCATGTCGAAACTATGTCACCTCTTCACTTGTTTGTTAATAATAATAATAATAATAATAATAATAATAATAATAATAATAATAATAATAATAATAATAATAATAATAATAATAATAATAATAATAATAATAATAATAATAATAATAATAGCCAGTCTTCATACATGGCTGATGTCTGTATGTCTATGGTCATATTAGAAGAGAGTATTATCACACGCTATTTCTCTCTCTCTCTCTCTCTTTCTTCACAGGGTTTGACAAGGTTAAGGATTCCTAACTTTATTGACAAGCTAAGAGCTGTTACCTACATCAGCTCATTTGAAAGCATTTTTATTGTTATGAAACATACAAGTAGGAAACAGGATGAAGTTGGAGCCATCTGTGGGCCAGCTGTGGACCATCTGTGGGCCAGCATTTTCATTTGACCAACTGACTTTATCTCGTTGACATCATAATGCTGTACGAATGTGTTCCATACCCGAGTCATCCTGGAGATAAATGATCTCAGATGAAGTGATGTTCTGGAGAAGGGTACAGCCAGGGTGAAGTTGCTGCTGGCTGCCCGTCTTGTGGTATAGAAACTTGCTTCACGCTGTCCTCTCTCTCTCTCTCTCTCTCTCTCTCTCTCTCTCTCTCTCTCTCTCTCTCTCTCTCTCTCTCTCTCTCTCTCTCTCTCTCTCTCTCTCTCTCGCTCAATATTAGCTCAGTTGATTAGGTTTACGCTTTTGTAGCTGTTATAGAGGAACTTGACCCTGGTGTTGGTCCACAAGGTATTGACTCTACAAATATGGTGCCGGCAAGAGTGAAAAGGCGCCGCCCCTTCCTCCCCTCTCTCTCACCCCTTCCGCTCTGTCTCCAACCCTTCCCTGTCGCCTACCCCTCTTTCATCTTTCCCGTGCCTCCTGTCCCTTTCCCCTGTCTTTCGGTCCGTTCCTTTTCCTGTCTCCCACCCCTCTTCCTCATTCCTCCTATCACTCTCTGATTCCTTTTTCTTATTTCCAGTACATCGTTTTTCCTCTCTGTCTTATACCCGTCATTATTCTCTCACCCGTCCTTCCCGTATCTTGCTATCTCCTCTCCTTTCTTCATTCTTATTGATAAATTAGACACGTGTGTAACACTTGGGTGTCTTTACTGAGGAAACGTTTCGCCACACAGTGGCTTCATCAGTCCATACGAAGGAGAATAGTGAAGAACAGAAGGAGTGTGAGGTAATCAGTCCCTCAGTCTGGAGTCAATCTAATCAATCCATCAATCTTTTCAAGATTGATAGACTAATTCCATCATCTTTATTCCACTACTACACCTGCTGCCTCTATATTTGACTGAAGAAGTCAACTGTGTAGGCGAAACGTTTTATCAATAAAAATACCCAACTGTTGCACATGTGTCTTAATCTTCAACTTGTCGGGATTTTATATAATTTTTAAAAAAGTATTTTTTCAACATAATTGTTGTGGGTGGCATCCTGGGGTAGCGGTTAGGTAAGGTTTCTCAGGAAACAAGACTAGTGTTTCCTGACGTGGGATTTAGTCATATGATAACCTCACCACTACAGGTTTTAGTCATCTGACCGAGGCCTTCCACTGGCTTACTGGTTTACTCCTTTAAAAATAATGGTTATGATTATAACTATTAGATAGTCCTAGGGTAGAGGATCCGAGGACAGCAACGGGGGAAAAAAAGCCACACTGCTTGGCTTTCCCGGCTTATCCTAGGACCTGGGTTATTATCCCTCTGGAGTTGTTCCTCTAAAATAATGTCTTCACTTTCCTTCCTTGTGTTGTCACTGTCTTCCTGCTCACGGCTTCTATCTTCTCTTCTCCCTTGTGTTTTCACATTGTCCTCCCCTCCACGGCTTCCCTCTTCTCTTCTTCTCCACCTCTTCACTCTTCCATTTACCTGACATTTCTTGGCTCTGCTGACCACACTCTTCCCGGCCGCCTCCAGCTCCTCTCCGCCAATTGAATGTTTCAACAAAAGGACTTCGCGCCTCAGTTCATTAAAGTTAGCCCTGTAAGCACGTTTTTTCTTACAATTTTTTTCTTTTTTTTCCCCATTTTCTTTTTGCATCTTTCTTTTACTCTGCGTTTT
>NC_091318.1:30324547-30329547 GCF_038502225.1 Cherax quadricarinatus | reverse complement strand
GCAACATTAACACCCCTCCTTCAGAGTGCAGGCACTGTACTTCCCATCTCCAGGACTCAAGTCCGGCCTGCCGGTTTCCCTGAATCCCTTCATAAATGTTACTTTGCTCACACTCCAACAGCACGTCAAGTATTAAAAACCATTTGTCTCCATTCACTCCTATCAAACACGCTCACGCATGCCTGCTGGAAGTCCAAGCCCCTCGCACACAAAACCTCCTTTACCCCCTCCCTCCAACCCTTCCTAGGCCGACCCCTACCCCGCCTTCCTTCCACTACAGACTGATACACTCTTGAAGTCATTCTGTTTCGCTCCATTCTCTCTACATGTCCGAACCACCTCAACAACCCTTCCTCAGCCCTCTGGACAACAGTTTTGGTAATCCCGCACCTCCTCCTAACTTCCAAACTACGAATTCTCTGCATTATATTCACACCACACATTGCCCTCAGACATGACATCTCCACTGCCTCCAGCCTTCTCCTCGCTGCAACATTCATCACCCACGCTTCACACCCATATAAGAGCGTTGGTAAAACTATACTCTCATACATTCCCCTCTTTGCCTCCAAGGACAAAGTTCTTTGTCTCCACAGACTCCTAAGTGCACCACTCACTCTTTTTCCCTCATCAATTCTATGATTCACCTCATCTTTCATAGACCCATCCGCTGACACGTCCACTCCCAAATATCTGAATACGTTCACCTCCTCCATACTCTCTCCCTCCAATCTGATATTCAATCTTTCATCACCTAATCTTTTTGTTATCCTCATAACCTTACTCTTTCCTGTATTCACCTTTAATTTTCTTCTTTTGCACACCCTACCAAATTCATCCACCAATCTCTGCAACTTCTCTTCAGAATCTCCCAAGAGCACAGTGTCATCAGCAAAGAGCAGCTGTGACAACTCCCACTTTGTGTGTGATTCTTTATCTTTTAACTCCACGCCTCTTGCCAAGACCCTCGCATTTACTTCTCTTACAACCCCATCTATAAATATATTAAACAACCACGGTGACATCACACATCCTTGTCTAAGGCCTACTTTTACTGGGAAAAAATTTCCCTCTTTCCTACATACTCTAACTTGAGCCTCACTATCCTCGTAAAAACTCTTCACTGCTTTCAGTAACCTACCTCCTACACCATACACTTGCAACATCTGCCACATTGCCCCCCTATCCACCCTGTCATACGCCTTTTCCAAATCCATAAATGCCACAAAGACCTCTTTAGCCTTATCTAAATACTGTTCACTTATATGTTTCACTGTAAACACCTGGTCCACACACCCCCTACCTTTCCTAAAGCCTCCTTGTTCATCTGCTATCCTATTCTCCGTCTTACTCTTAATTCTTTCAATTATAACTCTACCATACACTTTACCAGGTACACTCAACAGACTTATCCCCCTATAATTTTTGCACTCTCTTTTATCCCCTTTGCCTTTATACAAAGGAACTATGCATGCTCTCTGCCAATCCCTAGGTACCTTACCCTCTTCCATACATTTATTAAATAATTGCACCAACCACTCCAAAACTACATCCCCACCTGCTTTTAACATTTCTATCTTTATCCCATCAATCCCGGCTGCCTTACCCCCTTTCATTTTACCTACTGCCTCACGAACTTCCCCCACACTCACAACTGGCTCTTCCTCACTCCTACAAGATGTTATTCCTCCTTGCCCTATACACGAAATCACAGCTTCCCTATCTTCATCAACATTTAACAATTCCTCAAAATATTCCTTCCATCTTCCCAATACCTCTAACTCTCCATTTAATAACTCTCCTCTCCTATTTTTAACAGACAAATCCATTTGTTCTCTAGGCTTTCTTAACTTGTTAATCTCACTCCAAAACTTTTTCTTATTTTCAACAAAATTTGTTGATAACATCTCACCCACTCTCTCATTTGCTCTCTTTTTACATTGCTTCACCACTCTCTTAACTTCTCTCTTTTTCTCCATATACTCTTCCCTCCTTGCATCACTTCTACTTTGTAAAAATTTCTCATATGCTAACTTTTTCTCCCTTACTACTCTCTTTACATCATCATTCCACCAATCGCTCCTCTTCCCTCCTGCACCCACTTTCCTGTAACCACAAACTTCTGCTGAACACTCTAACACTACATTTTTAAACCTACCCCATACCTCTTCGACCCCATTGCCTATGCTCTCATTAGCCCATCTATCCTCCAATAGCTGTTTATATCTTACCCTAACTGCCTCCTCTTTTAGTTTATAAACCTTTACCTCTCTCTTCCCTGATGCTTCTATTCTCCTTGTATCCCATCTACCTTTTACTCTCAGTGTAGCTACAACTAGAAAGTGATCTGATATATCTGTGGCCCCTCTATAAACATGTACATCCTGAAGTCTACTCAACAGTCTTTTATCTACCAATACATAATCCAACAAACTACTGTCATTTCGCCCTACATCATATCGTGTATACTTATTTATCCTCTTTTTCTTAAAATATGTATTACCTATAACTAAACCCCTTTCTATACAAAGTTCAATCAAAGGGCTCCCATTATCATTTACACCTGGCACCCCAAACTTACCTACCACACCCTCTCTAAAAGTTTCTCCTACTTTAGCATTCAAGTCCCCTACCACAATTACTCTCTCACTTGGTTCAAAGGCTCCTATACATTCACTTAACATCTCCCAAAATCTCTCTCTCTCCTCTGCATTCCTCTCTTCTCCAGGTGCATACACGCTTATTATGACCCACTTCTCGCATCCAACCTTTACTTTAATCCACATAATTCTTGAATTTACACATTCATATTCTCTTTTCTCCTTCCATAACTGATCATTTAACATTACTGCTACCCCTTCCTTTGCTCTAACTCTCTCAGATACTCCAGATTTAATCCCATTTATTTCCCCCCACTGAAACTCTCCTACCCCCTTCAGCTTTGTTTCGCTTAGGGCCAGGACATCCAACTTCTTTTCATTCATAACATCAGCAATCATCTGTTTCTTGTCATCCGCACTACATCCACGCACATTTAAGCAACCCAGTTTTATAAAGTTTTTCTTCTTCTCTTTTTTAGTAATTGTATACAGGAGAAGGGGTTACTAGCCCATTGCTCCCGGCATTTTAGTCGCCTCATACGACACGCATGGCTTACGGAGGAAAGATTCTTTTCCACTTCCCCATGGACAATAGAAGAAATAAAAAAGAACAAGAGCTATTTAGAAAAAGGAGAAAAACCTAGATGTATGTATATATATATATGCATGTGCGTGTCTATGAAGTGTGACCAAAGTGTAAGTAGGAGTAGCAAGATATCCCTGTTATCTTAGCGTGTTTATGAGACAGAAAAAGAAACCAGCAATCCTACCATCATGCAAAACAGTTACAGGTTTTTGTTTCACAGTCATCTGGCAGGACGGTAGTACTTCCCTGGGTGGTTGCTGTCTACCAACCTACTACCTATATATATATATATATATATATATATATATATATATATATACCCATGCGAGGCAGGTCCAAGTCTCCTACCGGCTTAAGCCAATGCACCCAACCTAGTCAGGTCAGGTCACATTGACCTGACTGTATTTGTAGTGTTGCTGAGGTTAATGTTATCCTACTTATTGAACTGATTTATTATTATTATTATTATTATTATTATTATTATTATTATTATTAATCATAGTGTATTATTTATATTATTATTAAATTCATCTGGAATCGCTAAAGCTGTAGTGGTCATACAATGCGAGGTAATCAAGTTTGTTCCGAGGAAGGGGAGAGTAGTTCCTGTTCCTTGGATCTAGAATTGGTCACCAGCATCAACTCCTCTTCAAGCGTCAAATAACAACACAGTGACGGAGGATCGAGCCTCCACCCTGTACTGAATGATACATTCATTTTCTTTTATTAAAAATAAAAAAAACAGTGATGAAAGATGGAATAAATCAATAGAATTCATTTTCAAAGAAAGTCTTTGCTTCGCCACCTGGTACAGGAACATCGATGTTATTCACCCTGAGAGCTGCCTGGTGACGTCTGAAAGCTTCGTTGAAACGAAGAGTCTTGCGAGGGTTACAGTACTGGTATATGTAGTAGTTTAACTTCGTTAATTTGTACTGGCTTAATTTTGTGTTTTTCTCCAACTTTGCGAACTCGCAGCGGTCGACGTAGCGTTGTAGATTTTTATGGTTGTCTTTGAGGGGTTTGAGGCCCAGATAAACGAAGGGATTCACCTCCTCCGTGTTGGTCATGTCTGACTCGTTGAGCCTGTAACCCAGGAAGTCCCAGAGTGCTGCGTTCTGGGAAGCAACGCTGTACTTGTTGTAGGTGTTGAAGTTGATATGTCTGTCCATGTTGAGGTTGCTGAGCTCAATGTCCGGTGCGTAGCGTCCTTGTCTGTATATTGCAAGATAGCTGTTAGTCCTCTCCAGAGTGAACCAGGTGTATCTTCCCGGCAGGAGGGCATCACAGGGCTTCTCCACGCTCTTGAAGCTCTCCTTCAGGAAGCGGGCGGAACACTTGACGTTCCCCAGCGACGTCTTGCCGAGGATCAGCTCTACGTCCTGGTACCGGCCCGTGGTGTCGTGCAAGTAGAGGGCCACCCACCCATTAGAACTGACGCCGAATACGTTAACGTTGGTACCGTTAACCCTGCGCAGGTAGGAATCGGGGAAGAAATACCTGTAGGACAAGACGTTGCCCTCGGTAGCAATCAGCTCCTCCGTCTTCAGGAGGATAATGTCCACGACGGTGTCCAGAGGCGGCACAACAAGTGCCAGTCTGACACCTCCCAATACACACAATACCGAAAAACACTGAAGCCAAAGCATTTTTTTCTTTTTCAAATTAGAATTTTGAATTTTATGAACAAACTGGGAGATAAAATTACTGATAAGTGTAAGACAGACGATAAACAGAACTTCACACCTTGGCACAAGGTGAGAGGCTCTTGATCCAGGGAATTATACTCACCACTATCCTTCCTTTAATCATAC
>NC_091318.1:30311469-30318969 GCF_038502225.1 Cherax quadricarinatus | reverse complement strand
CATGATACCTGAGCACCACCCATGATAACTGAGCACCACCCATGATAACTGAGCACCACCCATGATAACTGAGCACCACCCATGATAACTGAGCACCACCCATGATAACTGAGCACCACCCATGATAACTGAACACCATCCACGATGACTAAGCACCACGTATAATAACTGAGCACCACCCATGATAACTGAGCACCACCCATGATAACTGAGCACCACCCATGATAACTGAGCACCACCCATGATAACTGAGTACCACGTATAATAACTGAGCACCACCCATGCTAACTGAGCACCACCCATGATAACTGAGTACCACGAATAATAACTGAGCACCACCCATGATAACTGAGCACCACCCATGACAACTGAGCACCACCCATGATAACTGAGTACCACGTATAATAACTGAGCACCACCCATGATAACTGAGTACCACGTATAATAACTAAGCACCACCCATGACAACTGAGTACCACCCATGATAACTGAGTACCACGTATAATAACTGAGCACCACCCATGATAACTGAGTACCACGTATAATAACTGAGTACCACGTATAATAACTGAGCACAACCCATGATAACTGAGCACCACCCATGACAACTGAGTACCACGTATAATAACTGAGTACCACCCATGATAGCTGAGCACCACCCATGATAACTGAGTACCACGTATAATAACTGAGTACCACGTATAATAACTGAGCACCACCCATGATAACTGAGCACCACCCATGACAACTGAGTACCACGTATAATAACTGAGCACCACGTATAATAACTGAGCACCACCCATGATAACTGAGTACCATGTATAATAACTGAGTACCACGTATAATAACTGAGCACCACCCATGATAACTGAGCACCACCCATGACAACTGAGTACCACGTATAATAACTGAGTACCACGTATAATAACTGAGCACCACCCATGATAGCTGAGCACCACCCATGACAACTGAGTACCACGTATAATAACTGAGTACCACGTATAATAACTGAGCACCACCCATGATAACTGAGTACCACGTATAATAACTGAGTACCACGTATAATAACTGAGCACCACCCATGATAACTGAGCACCACCCATGACAACTGAGTACCACGTATAATAACTGAGTACCACGTATAATAACTGAGCACCACCCATGACAACTGAGTACCACCCATGACAACTGAGTACAACCCATGATAACTGAGTACCACGTATAATAACTGAGTACCACGTATAATAACTGAGCACCACCCATGATAACTGAGTACCACGTATAATAACTGAGCACCACGTATAATAACTGAGCACCACCCATGATAACTGAGCACCACCCATGACAACTGAGTACCACGTATAATAACTGAGTACCACGTATAATAACTGAGCACCACCCATGATAACTAAGTACCACGTATAATAACTGAGTACCACGTATAATAACTGAGCACCACCCATGACAACTGAGTACCACCCATGATAACTGAGTACCACCCATGATAACTGAGTACCACGTATAATAACTGAGTACCACGTATAATAACTGAGCACCACCCATGATAACTGAGTACCACGTATAATAACTGAGCACCACGTATAATAACTGAGCACCACCCATGATAACTGAGTACCACGTATAATAACTGAGCACCACCCATGACAACTGAGTACCACGTATAATAACTCAGTACCACGTATAATAACTGAGTACCACGTATAATAACTGAGCACCACCCATGATAACTGAGTACCACGTATAATAACTGATTACCACGTATAATAACTGAGTACCACGTATAATAACTGAGTACCACGTATAATAACTGAGTACCACGTATAATAACTGAGCACCACCCATAATAACTGAGCACCACCCATGATAACTGAGTACCACGTATAATAACTGAGTACCACGTATAATAACTGATTACCACGTATAATAACTGAGTACCACGTATAATAACTGATTACCACGTATAATAACTGAGTACCACGTATAATAACTGAGTACCACGTATAATAACTGAGTACCACGTATAATAACTGAGTACCACGTATAATAACTGAGTACCACGTATAATAACTGAGTACCACGTATAATAACTGAGCACCACCCATAATAACTGAGCACCACCCATAATAAGTGAGCACCACCCATGCTAACTGAGCACCACCCATGACAACTGAGTACCACGTATAATAACTGAGCACCACCCATGACAACTGAGCACCACCCATGACAACTGAGCACCACCCATGATAACTGAGAACCACCCATGCTAACTGAGCACCACCCATGACATCTGAGTACCACGTATAATAACTGAGCACCACCCATGACAACTGAGGACCACCCATGATAACTGAGTACCACGTATAATAACTGAGTACCACGTATAATAACTGAGCACCACCCATGATAACTGAGTACCACGTATAATAACTGAGTACCACGTATAATAACTGAGCACCACCCATGATAACTGAGCACCATGACAACTGAGTACCACGTATAATAACTGAGTACACGTATAATAACTGAGCACCATGATAGCTGAGCACCACCCATGACAACTGAGTACCACGTATAATAACTGAGTACCACGTATAATAACTGAGCACCACCCATGATAACTGAGTACCACGTATAATAACTGAGTACCACGTATAATAACTGAGCACCACCCATGATAACTGAGCACCACCCATGACAACTGAGTACCACGTATAATAACTGAGTACCACGTATAATAACTGAGCACCACCCATGACAACTGAGTACCACCCATGACAACTGAGTACAACCCATGATAACTGAGTACCACGTATAATAACTGAGTACCACGTATAATAACTGAGCACCACCCATGATAACTGAGTACCACGTATAATAACTGAGCACCACGTATAATAACTGAGCACCACCCATGATAACTGAGCACCACCCATGACAACTGAGTACCACGTATAATAACTGAGTACCACGTATAATAACTGAGCACCACCCATGATAACTAAGTACCACGTATAATAACTGAGTACCACGTATAATAACTGAGCACCACCCATGACAACTGAGTACCACCCATGATAACTGAGTACCACCCATGATAACTGAGTACCACGTATAATAACTGAGTACTACTTATAATAACTGAGCACCACCCATGACAACTGAGTACCACGTATAATAACTGAGTACCACGTATAATAACTGAGCACCACCCATGACAACTGAGTACCACGTATAATAACTGAGCACCACCCATGACAACTGAGTACCACGTATAATAACTGAGTACCACCCATGACAACTGAGTACCACGTATAATAACTGAGCACCACCCATGACAACTGAGTACCACGTATAATAACTGAGCACCACCCATGATAACTGAGTACTACTTATAATAACTGAGCACCACCCATGACAACTGAGTACCACGTATAATAACTGAGCACCACCCATAATAACTGAGCACCACCCATGATAACTGAGTACCACGTATAATAACTGAGTACCACGTATAATAACTGATTACCACGTATAATAACTGAGTACCACGTATAATAACTGATTACCACGTATAATAACTGAGTACCACGTATAATAACTGAGTACCACGTATAATAACTGAGTACCACGTATAATAACTGATTACCACGTATAATAACTGAGTACCACGTATAATAACTGAGTACCACGTATAATAACTGAGCACCACCCATAATAACTGAGCACCACCCATAATAAGTGAGCACCACCCATGCTAACTGAGCACCACCCATGACAACTGAGTACCACGTATAATAACTGAGCACCACCCATGACAACTGAGCACCACCCATGATAACTGAGCACCACCCATGATAACTGAGCACCACCCATGACAACTGAGCACCACCCATGACATCTGAGTACCACGTATAATAACTGAGCACCACCCATGACAACTGAGGACCACCCATGATAACTGAGCACCACCCATGACAACTGAGCACCACCCATGACATCTGAGTACCACGTATAATAACTGAGCACCACCCATAATAACTGAGCACCACCCATGACAACTGAGCACCACCCATGACAACTGAGTACCACGTATAATAACTGAGCACCACCCATGACAACTGAGTACCACGTATAATAACTGAGCACCACCCATGACAACTGAGTACCACGTATAATAACTGAGCACCACCCATGATAACCGAACACCAAAGTACAATACTGATAACTAAGCTCAGTCTAGCATCTACTCACTTTATTACCTATTACTTGCTTAACACTCAATAATCGTGGCTAATAGTTCATTAAGTAGAGAGGGTAATTAAGTCAGTTTGAGGCCATATGCTGACCCATCACACGTGCCGGAAACACATCGTCTTCTCTTTGCTTATCACAACACCAACCAATGAGAAATTCTTGTCTTCGTGTACATATGTATATATATATATATATATATATATATATATATATATATATATATATATATATATATATATATATATATATATAAATATATATATATATATATATATATATATATATATATATATATATATATATATATATATATATATATGTATATCTATATATATATATATATATATATATATATATATATATATATATATATATATATATATATATATATATATATATATATATATATATATATATATATATATATATATATATATATGCAAAACAACCACTCTGAAAGAATAGAGAAATTCTAAGCGCTTTCGTGACTACTCACATTATCAAGGAACTATGAAAGTAAAGCATCCAAGGAAGCTATATAAGGGGTCTGGCCAACACCTCACTATCAGATCCCACAACGGTTAAACACCTGACGCACGCCGACCCAACTTGGATAGGTCCTTTGCACAACTCACCCACAAACTATTCTACCCAAGAACATTTAAAAATTATTTGTCCAGTGTATTATTAAATTCTTCCCAAATTCTATTAATTATAAATGGATCTAATTTATATAAACCAAAGGAAATATTCATATTATTGTCAAAACTGCTTTTTATGAAACAAGATTCAATTATATTCCTGTCGACCATGGACTTGCTTGATACTACTTTCTCAACTTTTTGAAAATCAATTGGATGGTTAAAATCTCTTACATGAATAAATAGAGCATTGGAATCTTGTCCAGTTCTAATGCTATATTTATGTTGTTTTAATCTTAGTTCGAGATTTTTACCAGTTTGACCGTAATAAACTTTATCGCAAATTTTACAAGGAATCTTATAGACACATCCATCAGCATTTTGGGGGGAATTCTTTATCAAAAGTTTTTTTACTGTATCAAGATTTTTGAATACAACTTTAACATTAAAATTCTTAAGAAGAGAAGGCATATCAACCAAGTTTTCATGGTAAGGGAGAACCAACATATTTTTAGTTGAATAAGGCTGGTTGTCCCTTTTTGGATTATAAAAAGTATTTCTAGCAACTTTAAAAGATTTATCAATTACATTTCTTGGGTATTTTAAATCATTACCTATTTCATAAATTTTGAATATTTCCTCATCTATGAACTCAGGACTACAAATTCGTAAAGCTCTCAAAAACATTGATGAGAAAACAGACAGTTTGACTCTATCTGAGTGCTAGTTACCAGCCATACACTAGGCACTGAGTGCTAGTTACCAGCCATACACTAGGCACTGAGTGCTAGTTACCAGCCATACACTAGGCACTGAGTGTTAGTTACCAGCCATACACTAGGTACTGAGTGCTAGTTACAAGCCATACACTCGGTACTGAGTGCTAGTTACCAGCCATACACTAGGTATTGGGTGCTAGTTAACAGCCATTCACTAGGTACTGAGTGCTAGATACCAGCAATACACTAGGTACTGAGTGCTAGTTACGAGCCATTCACTATCTACTGAGTGCTAGTTACCAGCCATACACTAGGTACTGAGTGCTAGTTACAAGCCATACACTAGGTACTGAGTGCTAGTTACCAGCCATACACTAGGTACTGAGTGATAGTTACCAGCCATACACTAGGTACTGAGTGCTAGTTAACAGCCATTCACTAGGTACTGAGTGCTAGTTACCAGCCATACACTAGGTACTGAGTGCTAATTACCAGCCATTCACTAGGTACTGAGTGCTAGTTACCAGCCATACACTAGGTACTGAGTGCTAGTTACCAGCCATACACTAGGTACTGAGTGCTAGTAACACTAGGTACTGAGTGCTAGTTACCAGCCATACGCTAGGTACTGAGTGCTAGTTACCAGCCATTACCAGCTAGGTACTGAGTGCTAGTTAACAGCCATTCACTACGTTACCAGCCATACACTAGGTACTGAGTGCTAGTTACCAGCCATACACTAGGTACTGAGTGCTAGTTACCAGCCATACACTAGGTACTGAGTGCTAGTTACCAGCCATACACTAGGTACTGAGTGCTAGTTACCAGCCATACACTAGGTACTGAGTGCTAGTTACCAGCCATACACTAGGTACTGAGTGCTAGTTACCAGCCATACACTAGGTACTGAGTGCTAGTTACCAGCCATACACTATGTAGTGAGTGCTAGTTACCAGCCATACACTAGGTACTGAGTGCTAGTTACCAGTTATACACTAGGTACTGAGTGCTAGTTACCAGCCATACACTATGTAGTGAGTGCTAGTTACCAGCCATACAGTAGGTACTGAGTGCTAGTTACCAGCCATACACTAGGTACTGAGTGCTAGTTACCAGACATACACTATGTACTGAGTGCTAGTTACCAGCCATACACTAGGTACTGAGTGCTAGTTACCAGCCATACACTAGGTACTGAGTGCTAGTTACCAGCTGAGTGCATACACTAGGTACTGAGTGCTAGTTACCAGCCATATACTAGGTACACTAGGTACTGAGTGCTAGTTACTGAGTGCAGACCATACACTAGGTACTGAGTGCTAGTTACCAGCCATACACTAGGTACTGAGTGCTAGTTACCAGCCATACACTAGGTACTGAGTGCTAGTTACCAGCCATACACTAGGTACTGAGTGCTAGTTACCAGCCATACACTAGGTACTGAGTGCTAGTTACCAGCCATACACTAGGTACTGAGTGCTAGTTACCAGCCATACACTAGGTACTGAGTGCTAGTTACCAGCCATACACTAGGTACTGAGTGCTAGTTACCAGCCATACACTAGGTACTGAGTGCTAGTTACCAGCCATACACTAGGTACTGAGTGCTAGTTACCAGCCATACACTAGGTACTGAGTGCTATTACCAGCCATACACTAGGTACTGAGTGCTAGTTACCAGGTACTGAGTGCTAGTTACCAGCCATACACTAGATACTGAGTACCAGCCATACACTAGGTACTGAGTGCTAGTTACCAGCCATACACTAGGTACTGAGTGCTAGTTACCAGACATACACTAGGTACTGAGTGCTAGTTACCAGCCATACACTAGGTACTGAGTGCTAGTTACCAGCCATACACTA
>NC_091318.1:30278969-30306469 GCF_038502225.1 Cherax quadricarinatus | reverse complement strand
TGTTGATAATGGCGGTGCTGGAGCTACCAGTGTTGATAATGGTGGTGCTGGAGCTACCAATGTTGATAATGGCGGTGCTGGAGCTACCAGTGTTGATAATGGTGGTGTTGGAGCTACCAGTGTTGATAATGGCGGTGCTGGAGCTACCAGTGTTGATAATGGTGGTGCTGGAACCAGTGTTGATAATGGTGGTGCTGGAGCTACCAGTGTTGATAATGGTGGTGCTGGAGCTACCAGTGTTGATAATGGTGGTGCTGGAGCTACCAGTGTTGATAATGGTGGTGCTGGAGCTACCAGTGTTGATAATGGCGGTGCTGGAGCTACCAGTGTTGATAATGGCGGTGCTGGAGCTACCAGTGTTGATAATGGCGGTGCTGGAGCTACCAGTGTTGATAATGGTGGTGCTGGAGCTACTAATGTTGATAATGGCGGTGCTGGAGCTACCAATGTTGATAATGGTGGTGCTGGAGCTACCAATGTTGATAATGACGGTGCTGGAGCTACCAATGTTGATAATCTTGGTGCTGGAGCTACCAGTGTTGATAATGGTGATGCTGGAGCTACCAATGTTGATAATGGCGGTGCTGGAGCTACCAATGTTGATAACGGTGGTGCTGGAGCTACCAATGTTGATAATGGTGGTGCTGGAGCTACCAGTGTCGATAATGGCGGTGCTGGAGCTACCAATGTTGATAATGGCGGTGCTGGAGCTACCAATGTTGATAATGGTGGTGCGGGAGCTACCAATGTTGATAATGGTGGTGCTGGAGCTACCAGTGTTGATAATGGCGGTGCTGGAGCTACCAGTGTTGATAATGGTGGTGCTGGAGCTACCAATGTTGATAATGGCGGTGCTGGAGCTACCAATGTTGATAATGGTGGTGCTGGAGCTACCAATGTTGATAATGGTGGTGCTGGAGATACCAATGTTGATAATGGTGGTGCTGGAGCTACCAGTGTTGATAATGGCGGTGCTGGAGCTACCAGTGTTGATAATGGTGGTGCTGGAGCTACCAATGTTGATAATGGTGGTGCTGGAGCTACCAATGTTGATAATGGCGGTGCTGGAGCTACCAGTGTTGATAATGGTGGTGCTGGAGCTACCAGTGTTGATAATGGTGGTGCTGGAGATACCAGTTTTGATAATGGTGGTGCTGGAGCTACCAGTGTTGATAATGGTGGTGCTGGAGCTACCAGTGTTGATAATGGCGGTGCTGGAGCTACCAGTGTTGATAATGGTGGTGCTGGAGCTACCAGTGTTGATAATGGTCGTGCTTGAGCTACCAGTGTTGATAATGGTGGTGCTGGAGCTACCAGTGTTGATAGTGGTGGTGCTAGAGCTACCAGTGTTGATAATGGTGGTGCTGGAGCTACCAGTGTTGATAATGGCGGTGCTGGAGTTACCAATGTTGATAATGGTGGTGCTGGAGCTACCAATGTTGATAATGGTGGTGCTGGAGCTACCAATGTTGATAATGGTGATGCTGGAGCTACCAATGTTGATAATGGCGGTGCTGGAGCTACCAGTGTTGATAATGGCGGTGCTGGAGCTACCAGTGTTGATAATGGTGGTGCTGGAGCTACCAATGTTAATAATGGTAGTGCTGGAGCTACCAATATTGATAATGGCGGTGCTGGAGCTACCAGTGTTGATAATGGTGGTGCTGGAGCTACCAATGTTGATAATGGCGGTGCTGGAGCTACCAGTGTTGATAATGGTGGTGTTGGAGCTACCAGTGTTGATAATGGCTGTGCTGGAGCTACCAGTGTTGATAATGGTGGTGCTGGAGCTACCAGTGTTGATAATGGTGGTGCTGGAGCTACCAGTGTTGATAATGGTGGTGCTGGAGCTACCAGTGTTGATAATGTTGGTGCTGGACCTACCAGTGTTGATAATGGTGGTGCTGGAGCTACCAGTGTTGATAATGGCGGTGCTGGAGCTATCAGTGTTGATAATGGCGGTGCTGGAGCTACCAATGTTGATAATGGCGGTGCTGGAGCTACAAGTGTTGATAATGGTGGTGCTGGAGCTACCAGTGTTGATAATGGCGGTGCTGGAGCTACCAGTGTTGATAATGGCGGTGCTGGAGCTACCAGTGTTGATAATGGCGGTGCTGGAGCTACCAGTGTTGATAATGGTGGTGCTGGAGCTACTAATGTTGATAATGGCGGTGCTGGAGCTACCAATGTTGATAATGGTGGTGCTGGAGCTACCAATGTTGATAATGACGGTGCTGGAGCTACCAATGTTGATAATCTTGGTGCTGGAGCTACCAGTGTTGATAATGGTGATGCTGGAGCTACCAATGTTGATAATGGCGGTGCTGGTGCTACCAATGTTGATAACGGTGGTGCTGGAGCTACCAATGTTGATAATGGTGGTGCTGGAGCTACCAGTGTTGATAATGGCGGTGCTGGAGCTACCAATGTTAATAATGGCGGTGCTGGAGCTACCAATGTTGATAATGGTGGTGCTGGAGCTACCAATGTTGATAATGATGGTGCTGGAGCTACCAATGTTGATAATGGTGGTGCTGGAGCTACCAATGTTGATAATGGTGGTGCTGGAGCTACCAGTGTTGATAATGGCGGTGGTGGAGCTACCAATGTTGATAATGGTGGTGCTGGAGCTACCAATGTTGATAATGGTGGTGCTGGAGCTACCAGTGTTGATAATGGCGGTGCTGGAGCTACCAGTGTTGATAATGGTGGTGCTGGAGCTACTAATGTTGATAATGGCGGTGCTGGAGCTACCAATGTTGATAATGGTGGTGCTGGAGCTACCAATGTTGATAATGACGGTGCTGGAGCTACCAATGTTGATAATGGTGGTGCTGGAGCTACCAATGTTGATAATGGTGGTGCTGGAGCTACCAATGTTGATAATGGCGGTGCTGGAGCTACCTATGTTGATAATGGTGGTGCTGGAGCTACCAATGTTGATAATGGTGGTGCTGGAGCTACCAGTGTTGATAATGGTGGTGCTGGAGCTACCAATGTTGATAATGGCGGTGCTGGAGCTACCAATGTTGATAATGGTGGTGCTGGAGCTACCAATGTTGATAATGGTGGTGCTGGAGCTACCAATGTTGATAATGGTGGTGCTGGAGCTACCAATGTTGATAATGGTGGTGCTGGAGCTACCAGTGTTGATAATGGCGGTGCTGGAGCTACCAATGTTGATAATGGTGGTGCTGGAGCTACCAATGTTGATAATATCGGTGCTGGAGCTACCAATGTTGATAATGGTGGTGCTGGAGCTACCAATGTTGATAATGGTGGTGCTCGAGCTACCAATGTTGATAATTGTGGTGCTGGAGCTACCAATGTTGTAATGGTGGTGCTGGAGCTACCAATGTTGATAATGACAGTGCTGGAGCTACCAGTGTTGATAATGGCGGTGCTGGAGCTACCAGTGTTGATAATGGCGGTGCTGGAGCTACCAATGTTGATAATGGCGGTGCTGGAGCTACCAGTGTTGATAATGGTGGTGCTGGAGCAACCAATGTTGATAATGGCGGTGCTGGAGCTACCAATGTTGATAATGGCGGTGCTGGAGCTACCAGTGTTGATAATGGCGGTGCTGGAGCTACCAGTGTTGATAATGGTGGTGCTGGAGGTACCAATGTTGATAATGGCGGTGCTGGAGCTACCAATGTTGATAATGGCGGTGCTGGAGCTACCAATGTTGATAATGGTAGTGCTGGAGCTACCAATGTTGATAATGGCGGTGCTGGAGCTACCAGTGTTGATAATGGTAGTGCTGGAGCTACCAATGTTGATAATGGCGGTGCTGGAGCTACCAGTGTTGATAATGGCGGTGCTGGAGCTACCAATGTTGATAATGGCGGTGCTGGAGCTACCAATGTTGATAATGGCGGTGCTGGAGCTACCAATGTTGATAATGGCGGTGCTGGAGCTACCAATGTTGATAATGGTGGTGCTGGAGCTACCAATGTTGATAATGGTGGTGCTGGAGCTACCAGTGTTGATAATGGTGGTGCTGGAGCTACCAGTGTAGATAATGGTGGTGCTGGAGCTACCAATGTTGATAATGGTGGTGCTGGAGCTACCAGTGTTGATAATGGTGGTGCTGGAGCTACTAATGTTGATAATGGTGGTGCTCGAGCTACCAATGTTGATAATGGTGGTGCTGGAGCTACCAATGTTGATAATGGTGGTGCTGGAGCTACCAATGTTGATAATGGTGGTGCTGGAGCTACCAATGTTGATAATGGTGGTGCTGGAGCTACCAATGTTGATGCTCCAACAATAATGAAATATTTTTTATGATAAAGAAAAAATTATGTATTAGAGCGACAGAGAATAATGATGTACACACACACACACACCCACATACACACACACAAACACACACACACACACACACACACACACACACACACACACACACAACTGTGGATCCAATGCGTACATCAGTATACAGACTGTGAAGCAATGCGCACATCAATATACAGACTGTGAAGCAATGCGTACATCAGTATACAGACTGTGAAGCAATGCGTACATCAGTATACAGACTGTGAAGCAATGCGTACATCAGTATACAGACTGTGAAGCAATGCGTACATCAGTATACAGACTGTGAAGCAATGCGTACATCAGTATACAGACTGTGAAGCAATGCGTACATCAGTATACAGACTGTGAAGCAATGCGTACATCAGTATACAGACTGTGAAGCAATGCGTACATCAGTATACAGACTGTGAAGCAATGCGTACATCAGTATACAGACTGTGAAGCAATGCGTACATCAGTATACAGACTGTGAAGCAATGCGTACATCAGTATACAGACTGTGAAGCAATGCGTACATCAGTATACAGACTGTGAAGCAATGCGTACATCAGTATACAGACTGTGAAGCAATGCGTACATCAGTATACAGACTGTGAAGCAATGCGTACATCAGTATACAGACTGTGAAGCAATGCGTACATCAGTATACAGACTGTGAAGCAATGCGTACATACATCAGTAAACAAAACACGGTGGCCATGTTATAAATAATTCAATCGATCCTCATTTACCTGAGAACTCTGCTTGTGTGAGAGGTGTTGTGGTGGTGGTGACACTATACAACACTGTGTGGTGTCACCATATGTTGTGGTGGCGGTGACACTATACAACACTGTGTGGTGTCACCATATGTTGTGGTGGCGGTGACACTATACAACACTGTGTGGTGTCACCATATGTGGTGGTGGTGGTGACACTATACAACACTGTGTGGAGTGTCACCATATGTGGTGGTGGGGGTGACACTATACAACACTGTGTGGAGTGTCACCATATGTGGTTGTGGGGGTGACACTATACAACACTGTGTGGAGTGTCACCATATGTGGTGGTGGTGGTGACACTATACAACACTGTGTGGAGTGTCACCATATGTGGTTGTGGTGGTGACACTATACAACACTGTGTGGTGTCACCATATGTGGTTGTGGGGGTGACACTATACAACACTGTGTGGAGTGTCACCATATGTGGTTGTGGTGGTGACACTATACAACACTGTGTGGAGTGTCACCATATGTGGTTGTGGTGGTGACACTATACAACACTGTGTGGAGTGTCACCATATGTGGTTGTGGTGGTGACACTATACAACACTGTGTGGAGTGTCACCATATGTTGTGGTGGGGGTGACACTATACAACACTGTGTGGAGTGTCACCATATGTGGTTGTGGGGGTGACACTATACAACACTGTGTGCAGTGTCACCATATGTGGTTGTGGGGGTGACACTATACAACACTGTGTGGAGTGTCACCATATGTGGTGGTGGTGGTGACACTATACAACACTGTGTGGAGTGTCACCATATGTGGTATTGGTGGTGACACTATACAACACTGTGTGGAGTGTCACCATATGTGGTGGTGGTGGTGACACTATACAACACTGTGTGGAGTGTCACCATATGTGGTGGTGGTGGTGACACTATACAACACTGTGTGGAGTGTCACCATATGTGGTGGTGGTGGTGACACTATACAACACTGTGTGGAGTGTCACCATATGTGGTGGTGGTGGTGACACTATACAACACTGTGTGGAGTGTCACCATATGTGGTGGTGGTGGTGACACTATACAACACTGTGTGGAGTGTCACAATATGTGGTGGTGGTGGTGACACTATACAACACTGTGTGGAGTGTCACCATATGTGGTGGTGGTGGTGACACTATACAACACTGTGTGGAGTGTCACCATATGTTGTGGTGGGGGTGACACTATACAACACTGTGTGGAGTGTCACCATATGTGGTTGTGGGGGTGACACTATACAACACTGTGTGGAGTGTCACAATATGTGGTTGTGGGGGTGACACTATACAACACTGTGTGGAGTGTCAACATATGTGGTTGTGGGGGTGACACTATACAACACTGTGTGGAGTGTCACCATATGTGGTGGTGGTGGTGACACTATACAACACTGTGTGGAGTGTCACCATATGTTGTGGTGGGGGTGACACTATACAACACTGTGTGGAGTGTCACCATATGTGGTTGTGGGGGTGACACTATACAACACTGTGTGGAGTGTCACCATATGTGGTTGTGGTGGTGACACTATACAACACTGTGTGGAGTGTCACCATATGTTGTGGTGGGGGTGACACTATACAACACTGTGTGGAGTGTCACCATATGTGGTTGTGGGGGTGACACTATACAACACTGTGTGGAGTGTCACCATATGTGGTTGTGGGGGTGACACTATACAACACTGTGGAGTGTCACTATGTGTGGTGGTGGTGACACTATACAACACTGTGTGGAGTGTCACCATATGTGGTGGTGGTGGTGACACTATACAACACTGTGTGGAGTGTCACCATATGTGGTTGTGGGGGTGACACTATACAACACTGTGTGGAGTGTCACCATATGTGGTGGTGGTGGTGACACTATACAACACTGTGTGGAGTGTCACCATATGTTGTGGTGGGGGTGACACTATACAACACTGTGTGGAGTGTCACCATATGTGGTTGTGGGGGTGACACTATACAACACTGTGTGGAGTGTCACCATATGTGGTTGTGGTGGTGACACTATACAACACTGTGTGGAGTGTCACCATATGTTGTTGTGGGGGTGACACTATACAACACTGTGTGGAGTGTCACCATATGTGGTTGTGGGGGTGACACTATACAACACTGTGTGGAGTGTCACCGTATGTGGTTGTGGGGGTGACACTATACAACACTGTGGAGTGTCACCATATGTGGTGGTGGTGGTGACACTATACAACACTGTGTGGAGTGTCACCATATGTGGTGGTGGTGGTGACACTATACAACACTGTGTGGAGTGTCACCATATGTGGTTGTGGGCGTGACACTATACAACACTGTGTGGAGTGTCACCATATGTGGTTGTGGGGGTGACACTATACAACACTGTGTGGAGTGTCACCATATGTGGTTGTGGGGGTGACACTATACAACACTGTGTGGAGTGTCACCATATGTGGTTGTGGGGGTGACACTATACAACACTGTGTGGAGTGTCACAATATGTGGTGGTGGTGGTGACACTATACAACACTGTGTGGAGTGTCACCATATGTGGTGGTGGTGGTGACACTATACAACACTGAGTGGAGTGTCACCACGTGTGGTGGTGGTGACACTCTACAGCACTGAGGGGAGTGTCACTATGTGTGGTGGTAGTGACACTACAACACTGAGTGGAGTGTCACCATGTGTGTTGGTGGTGACACTCTACAACACTGAGTATAGTGTCACCATGTATGGTTGTGGTGGTGACACTCTACAACACTGTGTGGAGTGTCACTATGTGTGGTGGTGGTGACACTCTACAACACTGAGTATAGTGTCACCATGTATGGTGGTGGTGGTGATACTCTACAACACTGTGTGGAGTGTCACTATGTGTGGTGGTGGTGACACTCTACAACACTGAGTATAGTGTCACCATGTATGGTGGTGGTGGTGACACTCTACAACACTGTGTGGAGTGTCACTATGTGTGGTGGTGGTGACACTGTACAACACTGTGTGGAGTGTCACTATGTGTGGTGGTGGTGACACTGTACAACACTGTGTGGAGTGTCACTATGTGTGGTGGTGGTGACACTCTACAACACTGTGTGGCACTACACTCACACCTTGATACTGCCCTATTGCATTATCCAAAGCATTATATTCATGAGTGGCGGTAAACTCTGCAGGCTTCTATTGAGCCTGGGGAGTGGGAAATAATAAGAACATAAGAAGGAGCACTGCAGGAGGCCTACTGGTCCATGCTCAGCAAGTCCACCTCACACCCGCGCACATCCACTCTTGTACATAATCAAGTTTGATCTTGATCTGGATGGAGAGTCCCTCACCGGCATGAAGACGCACCTTCCCCATTTCCTTTGGAGGACTAAATACTTAGAAATTATGGTCCATGGAGCTGAACTCTTCTCCAGGCTGAGGGACTGATCACCTAATATACTATTTCTCCAAGACTGATGGACTCATTCCATCATCTTCATTTCACTACTGTACGTACTGCCTCCGTTCTTGATTGAAGAAACCTGCTGTGTAGGCGAAACGTTTCAACGATTATGTTGATGTGACCTCACTCTACACCTCCTACAGGGTGGAGGGACCAATGACCCACTTCCACCATTCCCACTGAAAAATTTGGTGAATGTCTTCGCTCATGTCTGCTTCCTCCCTTGATCCACAAGCAGGGAATACACACCAAGTGGAGTATGTCTAGCACTGCGAGGAGTATATCACAACGTGTATATACACCGAGAGGTGTATATCACAACATATATATACACTGAGAGGTGTGTATCTCTCGATGTACATACATAAAGATTATTTTAATTTCTAGTATAGGAATTAAAGCCTTCTTGAAGTTAGTATACAAGTAAAATATACTCTTAATGACTCTCGAAACTCACAGATTTTTGACTTTATTAACTATCATCGTCCTCTACCAGACCTGTTTGTTCCACCTGACGATATATTTATGTAAGATCACTTTCATACTCTACCAGACCTGTTTGTTCCACCTGACGATATATTTATGTAAGATCACTTTCATACGTCGACTAACGTCACAAGAATGTCTTGACTATTGTGAGAATGACACGAGAACGAAGTTAAGAATTGTCTCTCATAAACTGACTGTTAAGGAAGGGCAATGAACCAGTCCTCGTCTCCGCCACTGAATGATTCGTTAGATTTATTGCCTACCGAATACAATAAGGTCATTAAGGCCACTAAATAGAATGCCTTCTTCTATAATAGAGAAATAATTATCCGATATTTTGGTCTGTCTTGTAATATTGTCCAATAACCTCTTCATATGGTCTGATCTCTGGTTTTCTCTCTTGTTATCTCTGGGTTGTGACTCTGTAATGGTCCGGGACATACCGAAATGCGCTGTTAAGTTTTATCGCCAATTTGCAAGTTATAAATGCCTTTACAAATCACATCTCTCATCGGCCGCATAAACACATACCTCATCAATAACATTTACCGAAGCTGGTCTGACTTTGGCTGCCGTGAGGCACTTAATGAAAAATACATTAAATAATAAAACATATATGTGCGTATCTTTACTGATGAGACGTTTCGCCAACCAGGGATTTTTTCCACTCTACCACAAAGAATACAGAATACATACTGGAGTCAGTAAACAATATCTGGAGGGGTAATTCTGAGACGTTCAGTCCTTCAGTCTCTCTAAGAGTACGGTCTCTTAGCCTGGATAAATGACTCTCATCAACAAACATACTCAGGTATCTCTCATGTGCCTTATTCATCATATTATCGGTATTGTATACCTTTAACGTAATTAACGTAGGCACAGTAATTACACGAGGTAAATAAGGTTTCCTTCATCACATAACAGAAACCTCCGCTATGGTTCCTGTTGTGGGTTCCTGAATGGAATAATTACAGTTTCTTAGTAGACTCTAGCTGATAAATAGATTAAGACCAGATGGGCCTTGGTCAAAGACCGACAGGGATAATAACCCAGAGACACATTGCTATTGCTAAATGGACCGGATGGCACAGCCATTACTTGTAATTAACAGAAGGCTGCCATAATTGCAGACGATTTTGCTACCATGATGGGAGTCCCAGAACTAATAAGTAAACCTACACATCTAGCTGCACAAGTCTTGAAGTCTGTCAGCGGTTACAGTTAAGACAGAGACAGAGACAGAGACATACATCTCCTCAAAATCTATGAACACAAGGGACAAACGTCACACCCAAGTACCCAAGTGTTAAATCCATATATGACACTTGAGTCTCTTTGTTGACGAAACGTATCGCCTCCCTAGCAGGCTTCATCACCCAAATACAGAAATGATGACAGCACTCGAGACACTAGAAGCAGACATGTAGTAATGAGGTGATCAGTTCCTTAGTTTTGATGGAAGTTGGTCTGTCTGTTGAACAAGGTGATCCCAAGACTTTACTAAAATTGATACCTACACTTATTGCCTGCATGTGTCTACCAACTATCATTACCTGCATGTGTCGACCAGCTATCATTGCCTACATGTGTCGACCAGCTATCATTGCCTGCATGTGTTGACCAGCTATCATTACCTGCATGTGTCGACCAGCTATCATTGCCTACATGTGTCGACCAGCTATCATTGCCTGCATGTGTTGACCAGCTATCATTACCTGCATGTGTTGACCAGCTATCATTACCTGCATGTGTTGACCAGCTATCATTACCCGCATGTGTTGACCAGCTATCATTACCCGCATGTGTCGACCAGCTATCATTACCTGCATGTGTTGACTAGCTATCATTACCTGCATGCGTTGACCAGCTATCATTACCTGCATGTGTTGACCAGCTATCATTACCTGCATGTGTTGACCAGCTAACATTACCTGCATGTGTTGACCAGCTATCGTTACCTGCATGTGTTGACCAGCTATCATTACCTGCATGTGTTGACCAGCTATCATTACCTGCATGTGTTGACCAGCTATCATTACCTGCATGTGTCTACCAGCTATCATTACCTGCATGTGTTGACCAGCTATCATTACCTGCATGTGTTGACCAGCTATCATTACCTGCATGTGTTGACCAGCTATCATTACCTGCATGTGTTGACCAGCTATCATTACCTGCATGTGTTGACCAGCTATCATTACCTGCATGTGTTGACCAGCTATCATTACCTGCATGTGTCTACCAGCTATCATTACCTGCATGTGTTGACCAGCTATCATTACCTGCATGTGTTGACCAGCTATCATTACCTGCATGTGTTGACCAGCTATCATTACCTGCATGTGTTGACCAGCTATCATTACCTGCATGTGTTGACCAGCTATCATTACCTGCATGTGTTGACCAGCTATCATTACCTGCATGTGTTGACCAGCTATCATTACCTGCATGTGTCGACCAGCTATCATTGCCTGCATGTGTTGACCAGCTATCATTACCTGCATGTGTTGACCAGCTATCATTACCTGCATGTGTTGACCAGCTATCATTACCTGCATGTGTTGACCAGCTATCATTGCCTGCATGTGTTGACCAGCTATCATTACCTGCATGTGTTGACCAGCTATCATTACATGCATGTGTTGACCAGCTATCATTACCTGCATGTGTTATCATTACCTGACCAGCTATCATTACCTGCATGTGTCTATCATTACCTGACCAGCTATCATTACCTGCATGTGTTGACCAGCTACCTGCATGTGTTGACCAGCTATCATTACCTGCATGTGTTGACCAGCTATCATTACCTGCATGTGTTGACCAGCTATCATTACCTGCATGTGTTGACCAGCTATCATTACCTGCATGTGTTGACCAGCTATCATTACCTGCATGTGTTGACCAGCTATCATTACCTGCATGTGTTGACCAGCTATCATTACCTGCATGTGTTGACCAGCTATCATTACCTGCATGTGTTGACCAGCTATCATTACCTGCATGTGTCTACCAGCTATCATTACCTGCATGTGTCTACCAGCTATCATTACCTGCATGTGTTGACCAGCTATCATTGCCTCCAACACATAATAATATTCTCCTGTCTTTCATCAATAGATATCTCAATCAACGAGTTTTTTGCGCAATTAAACATCTGAAAAAATGTGTTTGGAAGGAAACCGTGATCAATGTTGATGTTGTTGAAAATGTTTAATGATGATGTTGGTCTCTGTGATGAATGTTATGACAGTTTCTCAACATTATTTTCACTTCAACTTCAGCATTAATTTTAAACAGGCTCAAAAAAAAAAAAAAATCATAGATTTCCGTGAAAACCTTTCAAAAATTTTTGGCTATAAAGGTCGTGGGTAGCTCCTGTACCTTGGACCGAGAGCCCTTCACTACCTCACCTCTACCTATATCAGTACGCATTTTCTCCACAGCTGGTGATGAGCTCTTGATCCGAGGAAATTGAGACTTCTCTTTTCTTTGGAATAAACCTGATTGCCACCCATTACCCCGGGGCTGTATGTCCCTTACGGGTGTAGCGCTTACAAGCGAATATAATAATTACCTATTATTAATATTAATATCATTTACCAACACTAATATCAATATTACAGCGTAATGTTATTAACAGGTATTCTTACGTAAATCAAGCTACGCCAGTTGACGTAACTGACGACCTACCATAAACATTGAGACCTACCATAAACATTAAGACCTACAATAAACATTGAGACCTACTATAAACATTGAGAACTACCATAAACATTGAGACCTACCATAAACATTGAGACCTACCATAAACATTGAGACCTACCATAAACATTGAGAACTACCATAAACATTGAGAACTACCATAAACATTGAGAACTACCATAAACATTGAGACCTACCACAAACATTGAGACCTACCATAAACATTGAGAACTACCACAAACATTGAGAACTACCATAAACATTGAGAACTACCATAAACATTGAGAACTACCATAAACATTGAGACCTACCATAAACATTGAGAACTACCATAAACATTGAGAACTACCATAAACATTGAGAACTACCATAAACATTGAGAACTACCATAAACATTGAGACCTACCATAAACATTGAGAACTACCATAAACATTGAGACCTACCATAAACATTGAGACCTACCATAAACATTGAGAACTACCATAAACATTGAGACCTACCATAAACATTGAGACCTACCATAAACATTGAGACCTACCATAAACATTGAGACCTACCATAAACATTGAGAACTACCATAAACATAGAGAACTACCATAAACATTCAGACCTACCATAAACATTGAGACCTACCATAAACATTGAGACCTACCATAAACATTGAGAACTACCATAAACATAGAGAACTACCATAAACATTCAGACCTACCATAAACATTGAGACCTACCATAAACATTCAGACCTACCATAAACATTGAGACCTACCATAAACATTGAGACCTACCATAAACATTGAGAACTACCATAAACATTGAGACCTACCATAAACATTGAGACCTACCATAAACATTCAGACCTACCATAAACATTCAGACCTACCATAAACATTCAGACCTACCATAAACATTGATATTATCAAACATTAATATTACTAAACATTGATACTACTAAAATTTTGTGATCTTCCGGGTACCAGAATTTTTTTAATGGGACAACCATAAAAAAATATAAGAGAGAAGACATAACACTGGTACCCATACACTATGTGACTACTGAAGGTGATGACTATGTGACTACTGAAGGTGATGACTATGTGACCACTGAAGGTGATGACTATGTGACTACTGAAGGTGATGACTATGTGACTACTGAAGGTGATGACTGTGTGACTACTGAAGGTGATGACTATGTGACTACTGAAGGTGATGACTATGTGACTACTGAACGTGATGACTGTGTGACTACTGAAGGTGATGACTATGTGACTACTGAAGGTGATGACTATATGACTACTGAAGGTGATGACTATGTGACTACTGAAGGTGATGACTATGTGACTACTGAAGGTGATGACTATGTGACTACTGAAGGTGATGACTGTGTGACTACTGAAGGTGATGACTGTGTGACTACTGAAGGTGATGACTATGTGACTACTGAAGGTGATGACTATGTGACTACTGAAGGTGATGACTATGTGACTACTGAAGGTGATGACTATGTGACTACTGAAGGTGATGACTATGTGACTACTGAAGGTGATGACTATGTGACTACTGAAGGTGATGACTGTGTGACTACTGAAGGTGATGACTGTGTGACTACTGAAGGTGATGACTGTGTGACTACTGAAGGTGATGACTATGTGACTACTGAAGGTGATGACTATGTGACTACTGAAGGTGATGACTATGTGACTACTGAAGGTGATGACTATGTGACTACTGAAGGTGATGACTATGTGACTACTGAAGGTGATGACTGTGTGACTACTGAAGGTGATGACTGTGTGACTACTGAAGGTGATGACTATGTGACTACTGAAGGTGATGACTGTGTGACTACTGAAGGTGATGACTATGTGACTACTGAAGGTGATGACTATGTGACTACTGAAGGTGATGACTGTGTGACTACTGAAGGTGATGACTATGTGACTACTGAAGGTGATGACTATGTGACTACTGAAGGTGATGACTGTGTGACTACTGAAGGTGATGACTATGTGACTACTGAAGGTGATGACTATGTGACTACTGAAGGTGATGACTATGTGACTACTGAAGGTGATGACTATGTGACTACTGAAGGTGATGACTATGTGACTACTGAAGGTGATGACTGTGTGACTACTGAAGGTGATGACTGTGTGACTACTGAAGGTGATGACTATGTGACTACTGAAGGTGATGACTGTGTGACTACTGAAGGTGATGACTATGTGACTACTGAAGGTGATGACTATATGACTACTGAAGGTGATGACTATGTGACTACTGAAGGTGATGACTATGTGACTACTGAAGGTGATGACTATGTGACTACTGAAGGTGATGACTGTGTGACTACTGAAGGTGATGACTGTGTGACTACTGAAGGTGATGACTATGTGACTACTGAAGGTGATGACTATATGACTACTGAAGGTGATGACTATGTGACTACTGAAGGTGATGACTATGTGACTACTGAAGGTGATGACTGTGTGACTACTGAAGGTGATGACTATGTGACTACTGAAGGTGATGACTGTGTGACTACTGAAGGTGATGACTGTGTGACTACTGAAGGTGATGACTGTGTGACTACTGAAGGTGATGTCTTTGTGACTACTGAAGGTGATGACTGTGTGACTACTGAAGGTGATGACTATGTGACTACTGAAGGTGATGACTATGTGACTACTGAAGGTGATGACTATGTGACTACTGAAGGTGATACACTATGTGACTACTGAAGGTGATACACTATGTGACTACTGAAGGTGATACACTATGTGACTACTGAAGGTGATACACTATGTGACTACTGAAGGTGATACACTATGTGACTACTGAAGGTGATACACTATGTGACTACTGAAGGTGATACACTATGTGACTACTGAAGATGATAAACTATGTGACTACTGAAGGTGAGAACTATGTGACTACTGAAGGTGATAAACTATGTGACTATGTGACTCTTTAAGGTGACACATATTCTATGTGACTCTTTAAGGTGACACATACTCTATGTGACTCTTTAAGGTGACACATACTCTATGTGACTCTTTAAGGTGACACATGCTCTGTGTGACTCTTTAAGGTGACACATACTCTATGTGACTCTTTAAGGTGACACATACTCTATGGGACTCTTTAAGGTGACGCATATTCTATGTGACTCTTTAAGGTGACACATACTCTATGTGACTCTTTAAGGTGACACATACTCTATGTGACTCTTTAAGGTGACACATACTCTATGTGACTCTTTAAGGTGACACATACTCTATGTGACTCTTTAAGGTGACACATACTCTATGTGACTCTTTAAGGTGACGCATATTCTATGTGACTCTTTAAGGTGACACATACTCTATGTGACTCTTTAAGGTGACACATACTCTATGTGACTCTTTAAGGTGACACATGCTCTATGTGACTCTTTAAGGTGACACATACTCTATGTGACTCTTTAAGGTGACACATACTCTATGTGACTCTTTAAGGTGACACATGCTCTATGTGACTCTTTAAGGTGACACATACTCTATGTGACTCTTTAAGGTGACACATACTCTATGTGACTCTTTAAGGTGACACATACTCTATGTGATTCTTGGAAGCGATACACTATGTGTCTCGTAAAGGTGAAATAAACGAACTTTGTGACAGATGGCCGTGACACATACTATGACTCTTGACGGTGATACATACACTATGTGACTGAAGTTGAAATACAAACTGTGTCCACATCCGCCTGTGTGCGTGTAATTGTCCGTTTGTGTGTGTGTGTGTGTGTGTGTGTGTGTGTGTGTGTGTGTGTGTGTGTGTGTGTGTGTGTGTGTGTGTGTGTGATTGTGTGTGTGTGTGTGTATGTGTGTTTGTGTATGTGTGTTTGTGTGTGTGTGTGTGTGTGTGTGTGTGTGTGATTGTGTGTGTGATTGTGTGTGTGTGTGTGTGTGTGTGTATGTGTGTGTGTGTGTGTGTGTGTGTTTGTGTGTGTGTGTGTGTGTGTGTGTGTGTGTGTGTGTGTGTGTGTGTGTGTGTGTGTGTGTGTGTGTGTGTGTGTGTGTGTGTGTGTGTGTGTGTGTGTGTGTGTGTGTGTGTGTGTGTGTGTACAAGGTTTAGTGAATCTATCTGTCACTACTATAATAATGGACTGGGGTTGTAAACTTCAGTTGGTTCACATAAGTTGTGGAAGAGAGACTCATCTAGTGTGCCAGGCAAATATTGTACATAAAGGGAACAGATGACTCACCTTGTACACTCTCCATGGCTGTCTTGTCTGCCTCACACCTCACCAAACATTGAAGGGGTAAAAAAAAAAAATGAAAATCTGGCGTTTAGTTTGCGGAATGTCTTTCAGTGTGATCAGTACTCGTCTGGCGAATATTTTTGCAGAGTACCATCGCTGTGGTAGTCTTCAGGAAGCGAGGACGTTGATAACTGCTGCTGGAGGCTGGGTAGAGGACAGGCAGCAGGTAAGCAGCAAAGCTGGCGATCAAGTGTGGATAGGAGAGATTGTCGTAAGGTCTGTTAACGACTATCTCAAAGTTAAAACACCTTTCCAAGGTCCCTAATCCACTGGCGCTCCCAAACACACTCAGCCGGCGAGTGTTACGTGCGAGTGTGTGTGTGTGTGTGTAGGGGTGTGTGGCGGAGAGGCAAGAGTGGGTGTGTAGAGAAGAAAGTGGGTGGAGACAACACACACACACCCTCCTCGTGCAAGCTTGACACCCACTTCTGACCACCAACACACACCCTGCCTCGCCAACTTACACTTCTGGCGCTAGCCGAAATTTCCACTTGGCTTACAGATATTGGGTTTTCCTTGAGGCTGGCGGGGAGATGGAGACTAGCGGGAGGTTCACCAGACCACGGAGTGTACATCGGGAGTGTCGTTCGGGCGAAACGTGCGGGATGGAAGGAGATATTGATGACAACATGTGTGTTAGAAGCAATTGTTGACAACCCCGCACACATCCAGTCGATACCTCGTTGTCATGACTACGACGCTCAGGGCTGCCAACCGTCCTCCACGCTTACAATCATAACCTATTTGAGTAAAGGCCAATTGTCGCACTAACGACTTACTACACGGCTACATAAACCCACGTTAAAGATAAAATAAACCCAAAACACAAGAAACGCGGCATAAAATGCGTTTAAAACCAATTTCAAAGGAGGAGGGCGTCGACACCCACAGGTGGCACGTGTGGATGAATGAAACACAGAGTATTTATGTCTAAGTCATGAAAATTAATCCATTATTCCTGGTGGACACGCTAACCCTTCCCATCTCCACTGCTGGTATCTATAAGTAACCTCTACCGGCACTAATTACCAGGTGATCCTTAGGCAAAGATCAACACCAACTGGAGTGACCTTAACCTCTCCCGGTGTTTCAGAATAGAGGGGAAATATAGGTAAATAGAACCGGGAAACAGAAGAGAGACGGGAGATGAGAGAGATAGATAACGTAAGACATGAAAACTCCAGTACTATGGAGGAGTAGTAACGTAGGTCAGTGGAACAATATTGTGGAGCAGTACCAGTGTATATCAGTGGAACAATACTGTGGAGCAGTACCAGTGTAGGTGAGTGGAACAGTATTGTGGAGCAGTACCAGTGTAGGTCAGTGGAACAATACTGTGGAGCAGTACCAGTGTAGATGAGCGGAATAATATTGTGGAGCAGTACCAGTGTAGGTCAGTGGAACAATACTGTGGAGCAGTACCAGTGTAGATGAGTGGAACAATACTGTGGAGCAGTACCAGTGTAGGTGAGTGGAACAATATTGTGAAGCAATACTAGTGTAGGTGAGTGGAACAATATTGTGGAGCACTACCAGTGTAGGTCAGTGGAACAATATTGTGGAGCAGTACCAGTGTAGGTCAGTGGAACAATACTGTGGAGCAGTACCAGTGTAGGTGAGTGGAACAATATTGTGGAGCAGTACCAGTGTAGGTCAGTGGAACAATATTGTGGAGCAGTACCCGTGTAGGTGAGTGGAACAATACTGTGGAGCAGTACCAGTGTAGGTGAGTGGAACAATATTGTTGAGCACTACCAGTGTAGGTGAGTGGAACAATACTGTGGAGCAGTACCAGTGTAGGTGAGTGGAACAATACTGTGGAGCAGTACCAGTGAAGGTGAGTGGAACAATATTGTGGAGCACTACCAGTGTAGTTCAGTGGAACAATACTGTGGAGCAGTACCAGTGTAGGTCAGTGGAACAATACTGTGGAGCAGTACCAGTGTAGGTGAGTGGAACAATATTGTGAAGCACTACCAGTGTAGGTCAATGGAACAATACTGTGGAGCAGTACCAGTGTAGGTCAGTGGAACAATACTGTACTCACCTATTTGTACTCACCTATTTGTGGTTGCAGGGGTCGAGTCTTAGCTCCTGGCCCCGCCTCTTCACCGGTTGCTACTGGGCCCTCTCTCTCCCCGCTCCATGAGCTTTATCAAACCTCGTTTTAAAACTGTGTATGATTCCTGCCTCCACTACGTCATTTTCTAGGCTATTCCACTGCCTTACAACTCTATGACTGAAGAAATACTTCCTAATATCTCTCTGACTCATTTGTGTCTTCAACTTCCAATTGTGGCCTCTTGTTTCTGTGTCCCCTCCCTGGAACATCCTGTCTTTGTCCACCTTGTCTATTCCCACGCAGTATTTTATATGTCGTTATCATGTCTCCCCTGACCCTCCTGTCCTCCAGTGTCGTCAGGCCGATTTCCCTTAATCTTTCTTCATACGACATTCCCCTTAGGTCTGGAACTAACCTTGTCGCAAACCTTTGTACTTTCTCTAATTTCTTGACGTGCTTTATCAAGTGCGGGTTCCAAACAGGTGCTGCATACTCCAGTATGGGCCTGACATACACGGTGTACAGTGTCTTGAACGATTCCTTACTAAGGTATCGGAATGCTGTTCTCAGGTTTGCCAGGCGCCCATATGCTGCAGCAGTTATCTGGTTGATGTGTGCTTCCGGAGACATGCTCGGTGTTATACTCACGCCAAGATCTTTCTCCTTGAGTGAGGTTTGCAGTCTTTGGCCACCTAGCCTATACTCGGTCTGTGGTCTTCTGTGCCCTTCCCCTATCTTCATGACTTTGCATTTGGCAGGATTAAATTCGAGAAGCCATTTGCTGGACCAGGTGTCCAGTCTGTCCAGGTCTCTTTGAAGTCCTGCCTGGTCCTCATCAGATTTAATTCTCCTCATTAACTTCACATCATCTGCAAACAGGGACACTTCTGAGTCTAACCCTTCCATCATGTTCACATATACCAAAAATAGCACTGGTCCTAGGACCGACCCCTGTGGGACCCCGCTCGTCACAGGTGCCCACTGTGATACATCATTACGTATCATGACTCGTTGTTGTCTCCCTGTCAGGTATTCTCTGATCCATTGCAGTGCCCTTCCTGTTATATGCGCCTGATACTCTAGCTTCTGCACTAATCTCTTGTGAGGAACTGTGTCAAAGGCCTTCTTGCAGTCCAAGAAGATGCAATCAACCCACCCCTCTCTCTCGTGTCTTACTTCTGTTATTTTATCATAAAACTCCAGAAGGTTTGTGACACAGGATTTGCCTTCCATGAATCCGTGCTGGTTGGCATTTATACTCTTGTTCCGTTCCAGGTGCTCCACCACTCTCCTTCTGATAATCTTCTCCATAATTTTGCATACTATACACGTCAATGACACAGGTCTATAGTTTAGTGCCTCTTTTCTGTCTCCTTTTTTAAAAATGGGAACTACATTTGCCGTCTTCCATACCTCAGGTAGTTGCCCAGTTTCCAGGGACGTGTTGAAGATTGTGGCAAGTGGCACGCACAACATATCTGCTCCCTCTCTAAGGACCCACGGGGAGATGTTGTCCGGTCCCATTGCCTTTGAGGTATCGATGTCCCTTAGCAGTTTCTTCACCTCCTCCTCATCTGTATGTATGTCGTCCAACACTTGTTGGTGTATTCCTTGCTGGTGTCCCCATCTGGTCTGTCCCCCCAGCAGTGTAGCAGTGTAGCAGTACCAGTGTAGGTGAGTGGAACAATACTGTGGAGCAGTACCAGTGTAGGTCAGTGGAACAATACTGTGTAGCAGTACCCGTGTAGGTGAGTGGAACAATACTGTGGAGCAGTACCAGTGTAGGTGAGTGGAACAATACTGTGGAGCAGTATCAGTGTAGGTCAGTGGAACAATGGTGTGTAGCAGTACCAGTGTAGGTGAGTGGAACAATATTGTGGAGCAGTATCAGTGTAGGTCAGTGGAACAATGGTGTGTAGCAGTACCAGTGTAGGTGAGTGGAACAATACTGTGGAGCAGTACCAGTGTAGGTGAGTGGAACAATACTGTGGAGCAGTACCAGTGTAGGTGAGTGGAACAATACTGTGGAGCAGTACCAGTGTAGGTGAGTGGAACAATACTGTGGAGCAGTATCAGTGTAGGTCAGTGGAACAATGGTGTGTAGCAGTACCAGTGTAGGTGAGTGGAACAATATTGTGGAGCAGTATCAGTGTAGGTCAGTGGAACAATGGTGTGTAGCAGTACCAGTGTAGGTGAGTGGAACAATACTGTGGAGCAGTACCAGTGTAGGTGAGTGGAACAATACTGTGGAGCAGTACCAGTGTAGGTGAGTGGAACAATATTGTGGAGCAGTACCAGTGTAGGTGAGTGGAACAATACTGTGGAGCAGTACCAGTGTAGGTGAGTGGAACAATACTGTGGAGCAGTACCAGTGTAGGTGAGTGGAACAATACTGTGGAGCAGTACCAGTGTAGGTGAGTGGAACAATACTGTGGAGCAGTACCAGTGTAGGTGAGTGGAACAATATTGTGGAGCAGTACCAGTGTAGGTGAGTGGAACAATACTGTGGAGCAGTACCAGTGTAGGTGAGTGGAACAATACTGTGGAGCAGTACCAGTGTAGGTGAGTGGAACAATACTGGAGTACCAATACTATTTTTGATGAGTGGAACACTTTGCTACAGATTATTATTATTGCAGTCAAGGTGAGGCGTTAAACCCACAGGGGTCGTATACAATCTTGAAAGGTAATCTGGTTTGATCCAAGGAAAGAGAGATGACGGTGCACTGTGGAGCCCGAACCAGCATAAATAAAGACAGCAACATAAGCAAGAACAACATAAGCAAGAACAACAACAACATAAACAACAACATCAACATAAACAACAATAGCAACAGTAAGGTATTGCTACAATATACAACAGCTGACACTCACAACTTAGTATATCAGCCACAACAATGAAAGTCACTCACCTTCTGCCAGACCTGACGGAAGACACAAACATGAAAGTTATATTATGGAACAAAGTTATGACTATACTGCTAAAGTTATATTATGGAACAAAGTTATGACTACACTGCTAAAGTTATATTATGGAACAAAGTTATGACTACACTGCTAAAGTTATATTATGGAACAAAGTTATGACTACACTGCTAAAGTTATATTATGGAACAAAGTTATGACTACACTGCTAAAGTTATATTATGGAACAAAGTTATGACTATACTGCTAAAGTTATATTATGGAACAAAGTTATGACTACACTGCTAAAGTTATATTATGGAACAAAGTTATGACTACACTGCTAAAGTTATATTATGGAACAAAGTTATGACTACACTGCTAAAGTTATATTATGGAACAAAGTTATGACTACACTGCTAAAGTTATATTATGGAACAAAGTTATGACTACACTGCTAAAGTTATATTATGGAACAAAGTTATGACTACACTGCTAAAGTTATATTATGGAACAAAGTTATGACTACACTGCTAAAGTTATATTATGGAACAAAGTTATGACTACACTGCTAAAGTTATATTATGGAACAAAGTTATGACTACACTGCTAAAGTTATATTATGGAACAAAGTTATGACTACACTGCTAAAGTTATATTATGGAACAAAGTTATGACTACACTGCTAAAGTTATATTATGGAACAAAGTTATGACTACACTGCTAAAGTTGTATTATGGAACAAAGTTATGACTACACTGCTAAAGTTATATTATGGAACAAAGTTATGACTACACTGCTAAAGTTATATTATGGAACAAAGTTATGACTACACTGCTAAAGTTATATTATGGAACAAAGTTATGACTACACTGCTAAAGTTATATTATGGAACAAAGTTATGACTACACTGCTAAAGTTATATTATGGAACAAAGTTATGACTACACTGCTAAAGTTATATTATGGAACAAAGTTATGACTACACTGCTAAAGTTATATTATGGAACAAAGTTATGACTACACTGCTAAAGTTATATTATGGAACAAAGTTATGACTACACTGCTAAAGTTGTATTATGGAACAAAGTTATGACTACACTGCTAAAGTTATATTATGGAACAAAGTTATGACTACACTGCTAAAGTTGTATTATGGAACAAAGTTATGACTACACTGCTAAAGTTATATTATGGAACAAAGTTATGACTACACTGCTAAAGTTATATTATGGAACAAAGTTATGACTACACTGCTAAAGTTATATTATGGAACAAAGTTATGACTACACTGCTAAAGTTATATTATGGAACAAAGTTATGACTACACTGCTAAAGTTATATTATGGAACAAAGTTATGACTACACTGCTAAAGTTATATTATGGAACAAAGTTATGACTACACTGCTAAAGTTATATTATGGAACAAAGTTATGACTACACTGCTAAAGTTATATTATGGAACAAAGTTATGACTACACTGCTAAAGTTATATTATGGAACAAAGTTATGACTACACTGCTAAAGTTATATTATGGAACAAAGTTATGACTACACTGCTAAAGTTATATTATGGAACAAAGTTATGACTACACTGCTAAAGTTATATTATGGAACAAAGTTATGACTACACTGCTAAAGTTATATTATGGAACAAAGTTATGACTACACTGCTAAAGTTATATTATGGAACAAAGTTATGACTACACTGCTAAAGTTATATTATGGAACAAAGTTATGACTACACTGCTAAAGTTGTATTATGGAACAAAGTTATGACTACACTGCTAAAGTTATATTATGGAACAAAGTTATGACTACACTGCTAAAGTTATATTATGGAACAAAGTTATGACTACACTGCTAAAGTTATATTATGGAACAAAGTTATGACTACACTGCTAAAGTTGTATTATGGAACAAAGTTATGACTACACTGCTAAAGTTATATTATGGAACAAAGTTATGACTACACTGCTAAAGTTGTATTATGGAACAAAGTTATGACTACACTGCTAAAGTTATATTATGGAACAAAGTTATGACTACACTGCTAAAGTTATATTATGGAACAAAGTTATGACTACACTGCTAAAGTTATATTATGGAACAAAGTTATGACTACACTGCTAAAGTTATATTATGGAACAAAGTTATGACTACACTGCTAAAGTTATATTATGGAACAAAGTTATGACTACACTGCTAAAGTTATATTATGGAACAAAGTTATGACTACACTGCTAAAGTTATATTATGGAACAAAGTTATGACTACACTGCTAAAGTTATATTATGGAACAAAGTTATGACTACACTGCTAAAGTTATATTATGGAACAAAGTTATGACTACACTGCTAAAGTTATATTATGGAACAAAGTTATGACTACACTGCTAAAGTTATATTATGGAACAAAGTTATGACTACACTGCTAAAGTTATATTATGGAACAAAGTTATGACTACACTGCTAAAGTTATATTATGGAACAAAGTTATGACTACACTGCTAAAGTTATATTATGGAACAAAGTTATGACTACACTGCTAAAGTTATATTATGGAACAAAGTTATGACTACACTGCTAAAGTTATATTATGGAACAAAGTTATGACTACACTGCTAAAGTTATATTATGGAACAAAGTTATGACTACACTGCTAAAGTTATATTATGGAACAAAGTTATGACTACACTGCTAAAGTTATATTATGGAACAAAGTTATGACTACACTGCTAAAGTTATATTATGGAACAAAGTTATGACTACACTGCTAAAGTTATATTATGGAACAAAGTTATGACTACACTGCTAAAGTTATATTATGGAACAAAGTTATGACTACACTGCTAAAGTTATATTATGGAACAAAGTTATGACTACACTGCTAAAGTTATATTATGGAACAAAGTTATGACTACACTGCTAAAGTTATATTATGGAACAAAGTTATGACTACACTGCTAAAGTTATATTATGGAACAAAGTTATGACTACACTGCTAAAGTTATATTATGGAACAAAGTTATGACTACACTGCTAAAGTTATATTATGGAACAAAGTTATGACTACACTGCTAAAGTTATATTATGGAACAAAGTTATGACTACACTGCTAAAGTTATATTATGGAACAAAGTTATGACTACACTGCTAAAGTTATATTATGGAACAAAGTTATGACTACACTGCTAAAGTTATATTATGGAACAAAGTTATGACTACACTGCTAAAGTTATATTATGGAACAAAGTTATGACTACACTGCTAAAGTTATATTATGGAACAAAGTTATGACTACACTGCTAAAGTTATATTATGGAACAAAGTTATGACTACACTGCTAAAGTTATATTATGGAACAAAGTTATGACTACACTGCTAAAGTTATATTATGGAACAAAGTTATGACTACACTGCTAAAGTTATATTATGGAACAAAGTTATGACTACACTGCTAAAGTTATATTATGGAACAAAGTTATGACTACACTGCTAAAGTTATATTATGGAACAAAGTTATGACTACACTGCTAAAGTTATATTATGGAACAAAGTTATGACTACACTGCTAAAGTTATATTATGGAACAAAGTTATGACTACACTGCTAAAGTTATATTATGGAACAAAGTTATGACTACACTGCTAAAGTTATATTATGGAACAAAGTTATGACTACACTGCTAAAGTTATATTATGGAACAAAGTTATGACTACACTGCTAAAGTTATATTATGGAACAAAGTTATGACTACACTGCTAAAGTTATATTATGGAACAAAGTTATGACTACACTGCTAAAGTTATATTATGGAACAAAGTTATGACTACACTGCTAAAGTTATATTATGGAACAAAGTTATGACTACACTGCTAAAGTTATATTATGGAACAAAGTTATGACTACACTGCTAAAGTTATATTATGGAACAAAGTTATGACTACACTGCTAAAGTTATATTATGGAACAAAGTTATGACTACACTGCTAAAGTTATATTATGGAACAAAGTTATGACTACACTGCTACATTTAAATATATAGGTGACACAACTGAAAAAAAAATATTAGCCGACAAAAGATCGAGCCTTCAATACTATCAGCACCGGGTGACACCCACGAGTTAAGAAATTAACACACACACACACACACACACACACACACACACACACACACACACACACACACACACACACACACACACACACACACACACACACACACACACACCGGGGGGGGGTATCTTCTGACTGTCTGAGGTCAGGTTAACTCGGTTATAATGGAAGCTACACGATTATTTTCACTAGTTTCCTCTTAATAATAATATAATATATAATAATTTTATTTACTACAAGTTCTTGTACAAGGTATACAGACCATAGTTGACGTCAGTGACATACTACTATATATTAAGCCGCTTGTTATGTAGAGCATTTCCCGCAAATTAGATCAGTTTTGTCCCAGGATGCGACCCACACCAGTCCACTAACACCCAGGTACCCATTTTACCGATGGATGAACATAGACAACCGATGTAAGGAAACACACCCAATGTTTCTACCCTCACCGGGAATCGAACCCAGACCCTAACCATGTGAAGCTTATAATGCATCTGTCTCCAGTGTTTTCTTTTTATTATTACGTCTGTATTTTCTTTACTATATATTTCATTCTTCCCCTCCCCCCTCAGTTTATATTGCATTTGTTTACCCTTAGTTTGGGAAAGTTAGTTCTCGCTTCACTGTCACCTTGTACATTCAACTCTAAATTCTGATCAAATTTAATATAAACTTGTATATAGTCATGAGAGCAGAAGTAAACTCTACACTGAGAGCGCTCACTGTCTGCCCAACGCTCTCTACATTCACCAGGTTTCTGTAGTTTTACGGCGAAAACTGCCGAAAACTGTTGTGTGTATCTGGCGTCATTACCCAGGCGTTCCTAAGGCTCTTTACTGCCACCTCAGTTACTAGTACAAAAACATCACTGCAGTCCTCTTTGCTTCTACTGTTGAGAAAGTGCATTGATTTCTCATCCTCAGTACATCGGAGTTTTGTCACCAAGGAAAGGTGATCTATCGTAGAAAACACATTTGCCATCACTTGCTGGCTATGGTTTCAGAAATGAATATGGACATCAAAATTTGATGATGATCCAACAAACTGACTTTTTAAAGAATTAAAAAACACAATACCGTGATTATAACAATACACAAATAAGAAGCACATAGGAGAAAGATACTTATGACGACGTTTTGGTCCGATTTGGACCATTAAACCAAGTCGGACAGAAACGTCTTTGTATGTTTGCTACTCCTATGTGAGGGTTATTTGTGTACCCTGACTTTTATAAGTGGAGGCGGGGGAGCTTCCCGCCTCCAGAACTCAGGTCCAAGTTGGAAGTTTCTTCTGACTCTTCATGGATACTGTTTCTGTACACTCTAACACTATGTCAGATCCCAGACACCTTCACTCTCTAAGTGGCTACGAACTTCGTGACGACTTAGGTACACACGCTCACAC
>NC_091318.1:30171469-30273969 GCF_038502225.1 Cherax quadricarinatus | reverse complement strand
TATCAGGAGAAGAGTGGTCGAACACCTGGAACAGAACAAGATTATAAATGAAAACCAGCATGGGTTCATGGAAGGCAAATCTTGTATCACAAACCTCCTGGAGTTTTATGACAAGGTAACAGAAGTAAGACACGAGAGAGAGGGGTGGGTTGATTGCGTTTTCCTAGACTGCAGGAAGGCCTTTGACACAGTTCCCCACAAGAGATTAGTGCAGAAGCTGGAGGATCAGGCGCATGTAAAAGGGAGGGCACTGCAGTGGATCAGGGAATACCTGACAGGGAGGCAGCAACGAGTCATGGTACGTGAAGAGGTATCACAGTGGGCACCTGTGACGAGTGGGGTCCCACAGGGGTCAGTTCTAGAGCAAGTGCTATTTTTGATATATGCGAACGACATGATGGAAGGAATAGACTCTGCAGTGTCCCTATTCGCAGATGATGTGAAGTTGATGAGAAGAATTAAATCGGATGAGGATGAGGCAAGACTGCAAAGAGACCTGGACAGGCTGGACATGTGGCCCAGAAACTGGCTTCTCGAATTCAATCCAGCCAAATGCAAAGTCATGAAGATTCGGGAGGGGCAAAGAAGACCGCAGACAGAGTATAGGCTAGGTGGACAAAGATTACAGACCTCACTCAGGGAGAAAGACCTCGGGGTGACCATAACACCGAGCACGTCACCGGAGGCACACATCAACCAAATAACTGCTGCAGCATACGGGCGCCTGGCAAACCTGAGAATAGCGTTCCGATACCTTAATAAGGAATCGTTCAAGACACTGTACACTGTGTATGTTAGGCCCATACTGGAGTATGCAGCACCAGTCTGGAACCCACACCTGGTCAAGCACATCAAGAAGTTAGAGAAAGTACAAAGGTTTGCAACAAGGCTAGTCCCAGAGCTCAGGGGAATGTCGTACGAGGAAAGGTTGAGGGAAATCGGACTGACGACACTGGAGGACAGAAGGGTCAGGGGAGACATGATAACGACATACAAGATACTGCGGGGAATAGATATGGTGGACAGAGATAGGACGTTCGAGAGAGGGGACACAGGAACAAGGGGTCACAACTGGAAGCTGAAGACTCAGACGAGCCACAGGGAGGTTACGAAGTATTTCTTCAGTCATAGAGTAGTCAGGAAGTGGAATAGCCTAGCAAGTGAAGTAGTGGAGGCAGGAACCATACATAGTTTTAAGAAGAGGTATGATAAAGCTCAGGAAGCAGAGAGAGAGAGAGAGGACCTAGTAGCAATCAGTGAAGAGGCGGGGCCAGGAGCTGAGTCTCGACCCCTGCAACCACAATTAGGTGAATTAGGTGAGTACACACATATATACACATACATACACGAACACACACACACACACACACAAACACACGCACATACACACACACACATATATATACACACACATACACAAATACACACACACACACGCGCACACATACCTTCACATACACACACACACACACACACACACACACACACACACACACACACACACACACACACACACACACACACACACACACACACACACACACACACACACACACACACACACACACACACACACACACGCCTGTGACCAGCAGGGTCCCACAGGGGTCAGTCCCAGGACCAGTGCTGTTTCTGATATTTGTGAACGACATGACGGAAGGAATAGACTCCGAGGTGTCCCTGTTTGCAGATGACGTGAAGTTGATGAGAAGAATTCATTCGATCGAAGACCAGGCAAAACTACAAAGGTATCTGGACAGGCTGCAGACCTGGTCCAGCAATTGGCTCCTGGAGTTCAACCCCACCAAGTGCAAAGTCATGAAGATTGGGGAAGGGCAAAGAAGACCGCAGACGGAGTACAGTCTAGGGGGGCCAGAGACTACAAACCTCACTCAAGGAAAAAGATCTTGAGGTGAGTATAACACCAGGCACATCTCCTGAAGCGCACATCAATCAAATAACTGCTGCAGCATATGGGCACCTAGCAAACCTCAGAACAGCATTCCGACATCTTAATAAGGTATCGTTCAGAACCCTGTACACCGTGTACGTTAGGCCCACATTGGAGTATGCGGCACCAGTTTGGAACCCATACCTAGCCAAGCACGTAAAGAAACTAGAGAAAGTGCAAAGGTTTGCAACAAGACTAGTCCCAGAGCTAAGGGGTATGTCCTTCGAGGAGAGGTTAAGGGAAATCGACCTGATGACACTGGAGAGCAGGAGAGATAGGGGGGACATGATAACGACATACAAAATACTGAGAGGAATTGACAAGGTGGACAAAGACAGGATGTTCCAGAGATTGGACACAGTAACAAGGGGACACAGTTGAAAGTTGAAGACACAGATGAATCACAGGGATGTTAGGAAGTATTTCTCCAGCCACAGAGTAGTCAGGAAGTGGAATAGTTTGGGAAGCTATGTAGTTGAGTCACGATCCATACATAGCTTTAAGCAGAGGTATGATAAAGCTCACGGTTCAGGGAGAGTGACCTAGTAGCGACCAGTGAAGAGGCGGGGGCCAGGAGCTTGGACTCGACCCCTGCAACCTCAACTAGGTGAGTACAACTAGGTGAGCACTCACACAAACCTAGGAAACATTATCCTAAGCGTTATTTGCAACTTTCAGATGCAACAGCAACTATCTCACAACATTGAAAGAAAGCTTGACCTTTCGGACGAACCTGGACCATTACTGAGTGACTTACGTACACCTTTCAGCAACCTGCCTAGTATTCCATACATTTGTAACACCTGCCACACAGCTACCGCCTCCACTTCGTCAAACACTTTCCCCCTAATACATAAACCCGGCAACTCATTTCCTCTGTGTTGAAAGGGAAGCTCTCAGTTTCTCGGGGAAACTCATAATAAGTTTCAAAAGGTGTCACCGGAGAGATATACAACCTAAATCAATATGCTACATTGGACAATATAAGCGGGTAATATATATAAAGTAATATAGTGTAAGCCTTGTTGAGATATTAATACAAATACCTGCCTATATGCATTATGAAGGTAATTAATTATCAGAGCTCTGCTTGCTCTCGTGGAGAGAGAGAGAGAGAGAGAGAGAGAGAGAGAGAGAGAGAGAGAGAGAGAGAGAGAGAGAGAGAGAGAGAGAGAGGGAGAGAGAGACAGAGACAGACAGACAGACAGAGACAGAGACAGAGAGAGACACAGAGACAGAGAGAAAGAGAGAGATTATGAGTCAAGTAGTACTGGTATGTCTAGGCAGACTAGTGGAGCCAGGGTGTGTGTTGTGAGGCGCTACTGCTGCTTCTCACGTCATCCAGTGTACACACACACACACACACACACACACACACACACACACACACACACACACACACACACACACACACACACACACACACGCACACACACACATACACACACACACACAAACACACACACACACACACACAATACCTTAACATACATGTCAACGAGGTATCAACAAAGATATATTTTTTGAACTAGGGTATATAATACCAGATATGATACACCAGCACTAAAGATACAGGGTTGTCTGACAGCCTCATTGATAGTGAGAACAACTACAGTGATTCAGAAGACTGCAAATTGTAACATCACTGTCACTATGTCTCGTATGATTCTTAATCACACCTGATCTAGCACACCTGCACACCCGTTAAGTAACTTCACAACCTCACTGTAGCTACTAACCTGACCTCTCAGTTATAACATTACTGTAGCTACTAACCTGACCTCTCAGCTCTAACCTCACCGTAGCTACTAACCTGACCTCTCAGTTATAACCTCACTGTAGCTACTAATGTGACCTCACACCTATAACCTCACTGTAGCTACTAATGTGACCTCACACCTATAACCTCACTGTAGCTACTAATGTGACCTCACACCTATAACCTCACTGTAGCTACTAATGTGACCTCACACCTATAACCTCACTGTAACTACTAATGTGACCTCACACCTATAACCTCACTGTAGCTACTAATGTGACCTCACACCTATAACCTCACTGTAGCTACTAATGTGACCTCAAACCTATAACCTCACTGTAGCTACTAATGTGACCTCACACCTATAACCTCACTGTAGCTACTAACTTGATCTCTTAGCTATAGCCTCACTGTAGCTACTGACCTGACCTCACAGCTACACCCTCACTGCAGCTAATGACCTGACTTCACAGCTACACCTTCACTGCAGCTAATGACCTGACCTTACAGCTTCACCCTCACTGCAGCTAATGACCTGACCTCACAGCTACACCCTCACTGCAGCTAATGACCTAACCTCACAGCTACACCCTCACTGCAACTAATGACTTGACCTCACAGCTACACCCTCACTGCAGCTAATGACCTGACCTCACAGCTACACCCTCACTGCAGCTAATGACCTGACCTCACAGCTACACCCTCACTGCAGCTAATGACCTGACCTCACAGCTACTCTAATCACTTGTTTGTTTATATTATACATCCTAATTTTCTGCTCAGTGTATTGCAATAGTTGTCAACTCCTCAGTATCGTAATGTTTCCTCATTAAAAAAACCCAAGTGTTGGACTGTATATCTTATCCTTAACAAAAAGGGAAAATTAAGCAGAGCAATTGCAGTGGTAAAACCTTACCTTCTTGGCGGTGATTTCGAGGAAGTGATAAGCAGCCATAGTCACCACAGATGCAAATAAAAACTAGTGAAATTGTCTCACATACACGAGGCGCAACTTCCCACTTCTCCAAACCTTAGGACTGGAGGCCAGCTACCTTCCTTTCCCTGGGTGACTTGTTCAGGTCTTCTTGCCCAGGTGAAAACTGGAAGTCCCCTCCAAGACTCTCCGTCACCATCCAGTGCGAAACATACTACAATTCACATCACACAAATAACCCGCACAATGGAAAATGAAACTTATGACGACATTTCGGTCCTACTTGGACCATTAACTAGTAGCGGTATTGGGCCTTCTTATTCTTCACAATTTCTTGAACTTTTTCGAACTCTTTACAAGCGATCTGAACTCTCAGTTCTGAACTCTGAATTCCGATTTCTTCAGATCAATTTGATTCCCATATCTTCAGTTTTGGTGTCAGCTTCCGTGAAGGGGAAGCTACCTTATTCTTGCAGTGGTGGGCAGGAGGAGGTTGGTTGGTAAACAGGTGTCTAAAACAGAGGGGTCTCCTGTTCAACCCCCGGTCACTGGAGACGTCTGGACGAGGTTAGCAAGAGTGCCTCACTGGCGCCTTCCACCGTGACCACAGTGACGCCAGTGGTCACCTGCGTCTACCTGGTCCCATGGGAGGCGGGAGGGGTGAGGGAGGCATAGTGTGATGCAAGTAGCAAGGGAGGAGGGAGGTGAGGGAGAGAGAGAGAGAGAGAGAGAGAGAGAGAGAGAGAGAGAAAGAACACAAAAATATTGATAAAATAATCCACGTATATTATTACAGGAATTTACCGTGCGAGTGTACATGCACGGCGCTCGTGTGTGTGTGTGTGTGTGTGTGTGTGTGTAGCAATATTGACATTAATCATGTCATGTAAGGTGTCGTCACCTTGTCTGACACGCTCACTCACCCAGGCGCTGTTTACAGTGTATAAGTGTGATTATTCCTCTATAATTGCGCGATTATGTATGATTGTATGACCATGGATGTATGCATGATTATATGGGCTCATACATGCTAGCTGAAAAAGGAATGTTCGGTGAAATTATGCGGTAAAGATGGTGGTAGTGGAGAAGTTAGCATTTGAGGGGTTTTGACAATGTCAAAATGATATAGGGGAAGGCGGAATATACGAAGGCATGAGAAGAGGTGAAATAAGTGGTGAGGGAGTGCAGAAGGAGAGCCAGTGAGAGAGTGAGTTTTTATCAACAAATTTTTCCGACATTAAGAAACAGTTTGAAGAAAGATTATTAAACCGTGACAGCCGGAGGAACAAAAGGAGTTGGCAGTAAAAGCTAAAACAGGAAAGAAGTTAGACGGGGAGGTGAAGGTAATGGAAAGATGGAGAAAATATTTTGAAGAATTTTAAATTCTGAAGAAGACAGGAAAGCTGTGATTCTACTTATTAGGCGGGGATAAATATCTGTTAGAAGTGAGGAAGAGTCAGACGTGAGTCTGGGAAGAGTGAGAGAGGCAGTGAAATGAGCAGATGAGATTAAGAGAGGAATGTTAAAAGCAGGTGGGTAAATGTAATTTTGGAGTGATTGATGTATTTGCTTAGTATATGCATGAAAGTTAAGACACCTTTCTTGCACATATATGTATGAAAGAAGGGAGGGTACCTAAGGATTGGCAGAAAGCGTGCATAGTTACTTTGCAAAAAGAAAATGGGGGCAAGAGAGAGTGTAAGAATTATAGAGATTTACCATTTTAAGTATGCAAGGTAAAGTGTATGGTAAAATTATTAAAAGAGATAAGAGTCAGACAGGCAGCAGGACTGCAGAGCAACAAGAAGAATTTAGGAATGGTAATCGATGTGTAGACCATGTGTTTGCATTAAATCATATAAGTGAGCAATACTTAGGTACAGGTAAGAAATTGTTGGAGTTATGGATTTAGAAAAGGCATAGGAAAGGGCGAATAGGTATGGAATGTAACAAATGTTGCAAATGTTTGTAACATTTGTGATTTTATGCAGGAAGTGATGCTCAGGTTAAGGTATGTAGGAGAGAAGGGAAAAAAATCCCTTAAACGTGACCTTAGACACGGTTTCTGATAAGGCTGCAAAATAAATGAATGTTAGAGTGTTGGGAAGAGGTGTGGGATTAAAAAGTGAATCTGATACAAAGTGGGATTTGTCACAGTTGCTCTTTACCGATGACACAGTTCTCTTTCGGGAGATTCTGAAGGGACGTTATAAAGGTTAATGAATAAGTTTGGGAAGATGTGTGTAAGTTATTAGTAAACATAGAAAAGAGCAAGTTGATGAGAGTAGTAAAAGAGGAAAAACTCAATGGAAGATTGGAGGAAGTATGGAGGAAGTGAATAAATTTAGATATTTGAGAGTGGATGTGTTGGATGATGGTCTATGAAAGAAAACAGATGAACAATAGAAAAGACGAGGGAAAAGAGGTAGGTGGAATGTTGAGGCATCTGTGGAGAGAAAGACGTTGATGAACGATGGTGAAGATATTTTAATTTTTGTGAGACTGAGCCTGGGTGGGAGACTACCAGATTGTTATAAAGTGACAGTGTGTGTACTCATCTATTTGTGGTTGCAGGAGTCGATTCACAGCTCTTTGCCCCAAGTCACATCTCCTGGCTCTAGCGTGTGAGTGTATGTTTGTGTGTTCTGCAGTTCGCGACCGAAGGATCGAGCCCACGCCACTCCTCATGCCGTATGGCCCACTGTGGTTTACCTCTTTTTTTTATTATTTTTTTTATTATCACACTGGCCGATTCCCACCAAGGCAGGGTGGCCCGAAAAAGAAAAACTTTCACCATCATTCACTCCATCACTGTCTTGCCAGAAGGGTGCTTTACACTACAGTTTTTAAACTGCAACATTAACACCCCTCCTTCAGAGTGCAGGCACTGTACTTCCCATCTCCAGGACTCAAGTCCGGCCTGCCGGTTTCCCTGAACCCCTTCATAAATGTTACTTTGCTCACACTCCAACAGCACGTCAAGTATTAAAAACCATTTGTCTCCATTCACTCCTATCAAACACGCTCACGCATGCCTGCTGGAAGTCCAAGCCCCTCGCACACAAAACCTCCTTTACCCCCTCCCTCCAACCTTTCCTAGGCCGACCCCTACCCCGCCTTCCTTCCACTACAGACTGATACACTCTTGAAGTCATTCTGTTTCGCTCCATTCTCTCTACATGTCCGAACCACCTCAACAACCCTTCCTCAGCCCTCTGGACAACAGTTTTGGTAATCCCGCACCTCCTCCTAACTTCCAAACTAGGAATTCTCTGCATTATATTCACACCACACATTGCCCTCAGACATGACATCTCCGCTGCCTCCAGCCTTCTCCTCGCTGCAACATTCATCACCCACGCTTCACACCCATATAAGAGCGTTGGTAAAACTATACTCTCATACATTCCCCTCTTTGCCTCCAAGGACAAAGTTCTTTGTCTCCACAGACTCCTAAGTGCACCACTCACTCTTTTTCCCTCATCAATTCTATGATTCACCTCATCTTTCATAGACCCATCCGCTGACACGTCCACTCCCAAATATCTGAATACGTTCACCGCCTCCATACTCTCTCCCTCCAATCTGATATCCAATCTTTCATCACCTAATCTTTTTGTTATCCTCATAACCTTACTCTTTCCTGCATTCACCTTTAATTTTCTTCTTTTGCACACCCTACCAAATTCATCCACCAATCTCTGCAACTTCTCTTCAGAATCTCCCAAGAGCACAGTGTCATTAGCAAAGAGCAGCTGTGACAACTCCCACTTTGTGTGTGATTCTTTATCTTTTAACTCCACGCCTCTTGCCAAGACCCTCGCATTTACTTCTCTTACAACCCCATCTATAAATATATTAAACAACCACGGTGACATCACACATCCTTGTCTAAGGCCTACTTTTACTGGGAAAAAATTTCCCTCTTTCCTACATACTCTAACTTGAGCCTCACTATCCTCGTAAAAACTCTTCACTGCTTTCAGTAACCTACCTCCTACACCATACACTTGCAACATCTGCCACATTGCCCCCCTATCCACCCTGCCATACGCCTTTTCCAAATCCATAAATGCAACAAAGACCTCTTTAGCCTTATCTAAATACTGTTCACTTATATATTTCACTGTAAACACCTGGTCCACACACCCCCTACCTTTCCTAAAGCCTCCTTGTTCATCTGCTATCCTATTCTCCGTCTTACTCTTAATTCTTTCAATTATAACTCTACCATACACTTTACCAGGTATACTCAACAGACTTATCCCCCTGTAATTTTTGCACTCTCTTTTATCCCCTTTGCCTTTATACAAAGGAACTATGCATGCTCTCTGCCAATCCCTAGGTACCTTACCCTCTTCCATACATTTATTAAATAATTGCACCAACCACTCCAAAACTATATCCCCACCTGCTTTTAACATTTCTATCTTTATCCCATCAATCCCGGCTGCCTTACCCCATTTCATTTTACCTACTGCCTCACAAACTTCCCCCACACTCACAACTGGCTCTTCCTCACTCCTACAAGATGTTATTCCTCCTTGCCCTATACACGAAATCACAGCTTCCCTATCTTCATCAACATTTAACAATTCCTCAAAATATTCCCTCCATCTTCCCAATACCTCTAACTCTCCATTTAATAACTCTCCTCTCCTATTTTTAACTGACAAATCCATTTGATCTCTAGGCTTTCTTAACTTGTTAATCTCACTCCAAAACTTTTTCTTATTTTCAACAAAATTTGTTGATAACATCTCACCCACTCTCTCATTTGCTCTCTTTTTACATTGCTTCACCACTCTCTTAACCTCTCTCTTTTTCTCCATATACTCTTCCCTCCTTGCATCACTTCTACTTGGTAAAAACTTCTCATATGCTAACTTTTTCTCCCTTACTACTCTCTTTACATCATCATTCCACCAATCGCTCCTCTTCCCTCCTGCACCCACTTTCCTGTAACCACAAACTTCTGCTGAACACTCTAACACTACATTTTTAAACCTACCCCATACCTCTTCGACCCCATTGCCTATACTCTCATTAGCCCATCTATCCTCCAATAGATGTTTATATCTTACCCTAACTGCCTCCTCTTTTAGTTTATAAACCTTCACCTCTCTCTTCCCTGATGCTTCTATTCTCCTTGTATCCCATCTACCTTTTACTCTCAGTGTAGCTACAACTAGAAAGTGATCTGATATATCTGTGGCCCCTCTATAAACATGTACATCCTGAAGTCTACTCAACAGTCTTTTATCTACCAATACATAATCCAACAAACTACTGTCATTTCGCCCTACATCATATCTTGTATACTTATTTATCCTCTTTTTCTTAAAATATGTATTACCTATAACTAAACCCCTTTCTATACAAAGTTCAATCAAAGGGCTCCCATTATCATTTACACCTGGCACCCCAAACTTACCTACCACACCCTCTCTAAAAGTTTCTCCTACTTTAGCATTCAGATCCCCTACCACAATTACTCTCTCACTTGGTTCAAAGGCTCCTATATATTCACTTAACATCTCCCAAAATCTCTCTCTCTCCTCTGCATTTCTCTCTTCTCCAGGTGCATACACGCTTATTATGACCCACTTCTCGCATCCAACCTTTACTTTAATCCACATAATTCTTGAATTTACACATTCATATTCTCTTTTCTCCTTCCATAACTGATCAATTAACATTACTGCTACCCCTTCCTTTGCTCTAACTCTCTCAGATACTCCAGATTTAATCCCATTTATTTCCCCCCACTGAAACTCTCCTACCCCCTTCAGCTTTGTTTCGCTTAGGGCCAGGACATCCAACTTCTTTTCATTCATAACATCAGCAATCATCTGTTTCTTGTCATCCGCACTACATCCACGCACATTTAAGCATCCCAGTTTTATAAAGTTTTTCTTCTTCTCTTTTTTTAGTAAATGTCTACAGGAGAAGGGGTTACTAGCCCATTGCTCCCGGCATTTTAGTCGCCTCATACGACACGCATGGCTTACGGAGGAAAGATTCTTTTCCACTTCCCCATGGACAATAGAAGAAATAAAGAAGAACAAGAGCTATGTAGAAAAAGGAGAAAAACCTAGATGTATGTATATATATATGCATGTGCGTGTCTGTGAAGTGTGACCAAAGTGTAAGTTGGAGTAGCAAGATATCCCTGTTATCTAGCGTGTTTATGAGACAGAAAGACACCAGCAATCCTACCATCATGTAAAACAGTTACAGGTTTCTGTTTCACAGTCATCTGGCAGGACGGTAGTACTTCCCTGGGTGGTTGCTGTCTACCAACCTACTACCTACTTACCTCTTATGATAATTAAATCATATTCCTTGCGAGGATTAATCTCTATGTGAGCTAGACCTATCTGGCATGGGCCAGTAGGCCTACTGTATTCCTCTTATAATAATAATAATAATAATAATAATAATAATAATAATAATAATAATAATAATAATAATAATAATAATCTCTATGTGAGCTAGACCTATCTGGCATGGGCCAGTAGGCCTACTGTATTCCTCTTATAATAATAATAATAATAATAATAATAATAATAATAATAATAATAATAATAATAATAATAAAAACAACTGCATCAACAATAATATAGTCATATAATAATAATAATAATAATAATAATAATAATAATAATAATAATAATAATAATAATAATAATAATAAATCTTTATTCCTACAAGTACATGTACAAGATATACAGACCATAGCTGACATCAATGACATACTATTATATAGAAAGTCTCTTGTTATGCAGAGCATTTCGGGCAAATTAGATTAATTTTGTCCCAGGATGCGACCCACACCGGTCCACTAACACCCAGGTACCATTTTATACTGATGGATTAACACTGGCAGCAGGTGTCTTATGGAAACACTTCCTAATGTTTTCCAGCAGTACTGAGGGATCGATCCCTGGACCTCAGTGTGTGAGATGAGTGCACTAGTAATCGAGCTGTAATTATAGAATTATAGTGATACTACTAGTAATAATAATCATTATTACTAGAAACGGGAGGTATTCAGGTTTGATCCAAGGAAGGGGAGTATAGTTTCAGTTCCTGGGATCCAGAGCCTTACACAGCATCAATAAAAATCCGAAGTGTCTATCTACAAATGCTTTTGACAATGTGTAACTAATACTAAATAACATTTATAGAAAATGAAAGATTTAAAAATGACGAGAGAGGGGTAACTTATGTAGACAAGAACACTCACGCTTCTACACGACAAATGCTGCCAAATTTGAGTCACATTGCCTGGTTCTTTTTCCGGACATCAACAGATATGTTCAGATTAATGTTGTGTAAGTGTATACACATGTGTACGCATCAGTGTGTGTATCTTTGGGAAAGGAGAGTATCTGGGAAAGGAAGGCGACGCGTCTTAAATATTTTCTTACGTTTCCCCAAACATTTTGTCATAGAAAATGGGCCCAACTGTATCACTCCCCCTCCCGTCTCCAGGGACCACTGTGTTTGTTTGGGGGAGAGGGGGGAGGCACGATGCTTGCAAATGGCTTTTCATCCAAAGAAGTGGAGCTACTTTCCCTTTCGTCGGATCAAACCTGATTACTTCGTCTTCCCTATATGCTGTTTCATTTTTTACATGAACATAAGTAGATGCTGTCTAATTATCTACTCCTACCGCAATGATGTTTTGGGTAATTTTCAGTCAGTTTTCTTAATACTAAGATATTCATCTCACGTGTTTGATAGGAGTGAATGGAGACAAATGGTTTTTAATACTTGACGTGCTGTTGGAGTGTGAGCAAAGTAACATTTATGAAGGGATTCAGGGAAACAGGCAGGCCGGACTTGAGTCCTGGAGATGGGAAGTACAGTGCCTGCACTCTGAAGGAGGGGTGTTAATGTTGCAGTTTAAAAACTGTAGTGTAAAGCACCCTTCTGGCAAGACAGTGATGGAGTGAATGATGGTGAAAGTTTTTCTTTTTCGGGCCACCCTGCCTTGGTGGGAATCGGCCGGTGTGATAATAAAAAAAAAAAAAAAATAATAATAAAAAAGTCTAGATCAGTAGTTCAACTCAGGACGAGTCGAGACAAAAGTTCAATATTTCCGTATATATGATGTCTCTGTTGCACTAGCAGCTGGTAAGTACCTGGCAACAGTTAAGATAAGATTTCGTTCGGATTTTTAACCCCGGAGGGTTAGCCACCCAGGATAACCCAAGAAAGTCAGTGCGTCATCGAGGACTGTCTAACTTATTTCCATTGGGGTCCTTAATCTTGTCCCCCAGGATGCGACCCACACCAGTCGACTAACACCCAGGTACCTATTTGCTGCTAGGTGAACAGGACACCAGGTGTAAGGAAACGTGTCGAAATGTTTCCACCCGCCGGGAATCGAACCCGGGCCCTCCGTGTGTGAAGCGGGAGCTTTAGCCACCAGGCCACCGGGCCACAAGTTGTTCGTCGCATTGTAAGCTTGAACCTGAGGATCACAACAGAGATAAGCCACTGTGATTACTAACCTGTGAGAGACGCCAGGAAGAAGTGGAACACCAAACTATAGTGCATATAATGAGCACATATAATAGTCTACCACAACAACTATTATTATTATTACTACTTCTACTACTGCTGCTGCTACTACTAATACTACTAATACTACTACTACTACTATTACTACTACTACTACTCCTAGACTGTTCAGCAGCCTCCCACTATGCATAAGGAGAATTACCAATATACCCTGGTTGCCTTCAAGAGATAGCTGGACAGATACCTAAAGTCGGTACCGGATCAGCCGGACTGTGGTTCGTACGTTGGACTACGTGCGGCCAGCAGAAACAGTCTGGTTGATCAGGCCCTGATCCAACAGGAGGCCTGGTCGCTGACCAGGCCGTGGGGGCGTTGATCCCCGGAATACCCTCCAGGTAGACTCCAGGGACTACTATTACTACTACTACTAATAACAGTACTACTACTGTTACTGCTACTACTATTACTACTACTATTATTACTACTACTACTATTACTACTACTAATAATAATATTAATAATAATAATAATAATTTACTATCAGCTGTTTGAGCAAGAATATCAACTTTATTTCTTCAGACAATATCCAAAATTCCAGAAGAGAAGCAATACTGTAGTTTCGTAACACTCATACGTGGTAGTGGTGGTAGTGGTGGTAGTGGTGGTAGTGGTGGTAGTGGTGGTAGTGTAAGTAAGTAAGTAAGTAAGTAAGTTTATTCAGGTATACACAAATACAGTTACATAGAATTATCATACATAGCAGCATATGTGTAGAGAACCTAGGATAACCCAAAAAAGTCAGAGTGACTTATTTCCATTGGGGTCCTTTAGGTGGTGGTAGTGGTGGTAGTGGTGGTAGTGGTGGTGGTGGTACAGTGATGGTTGTACAATGATAGTGATACTACAGTGAGTGTGGGGGTGAGGGAGGAAACAGGGTGGGGGTGAGGGGGGGAGTCAGGATGGGGGTTAGGGAGGAGTCAGGGTGGGGGTAAGGGAGGAGTGAAAGGGATGAGGGAGGAATCAGGATGGGGGTGAGGGAGAAGTCAGGGTGGGGGGAAGGGTTACCTGCCCCCTCTCCCCCAACAATCAATATCTCAGGTTAACTTTCTTTTGCAGAGAGAATACTATCAGTGACCACCCGAACACCCGGTCTTAAGACCTCTTTTGGCCTTCAGGGGCACGCAGGTTCCCCCGTCTTCTAATATGTTCATTTCCCCCTATAATCTACCTTGACCATAATTACAATCACATTAGCTTTGTCTGTTTCTTAAGGTGAAGTCCAGGATCTTTCCTTAATTCATGGTATAACTTAACAAATCTGAGCGAAGCTCAAACCTCTACAACACAATTGTCATCAAAGATTTGTTAAGTTATACCATGAATTAAGGAAAGATCCTGGACTTCACCTTACCAAACAGACAAAGCAAATGTGATAGTAATTATGGACACGGTAAATTATAGTGTTATTAGAAGACGGGAGAACTTACGTGTCTCTTAAGGTCCCAAATAAAGAAGAATGACAGTCACGGTCGGAAGAGCTTTCATTCTGTCTGTCCCGTCCGGGTCTATTACTACCCTCCAGGTACACCCCAGCCGGGTCAACTATCATAGTCCGGGTCTATTACTACCCTCCAGGTACACCCCAGCCGGGTCAGCTATCATAGACCGGGTCTATTACTACCCTCCAGGTACACCCCAGCCGGGTCAACTATCATAGTCCGGGTCTATTACTACCCTCCAGGTACACCCCAGCCGGGTCAACTATCATAGTCCGGGTCTATTACTACCCTCCAGGTACACCCCAGCCGGGTCAACTATCATAGTCCGGGTCTATTACTACCCTCCAGGTACACCCCAGCCGGGTCAACTATCATAGTCCGGGTCTATTACTACCCTTCAGGTACACCCCAGCCGGGTCAACTGTCATAGTCCGGGTCTATTACTACCCTCCAGGTACACCCCAGCCGGGTCAACTATCATAGTCCGGGTCTATTACTACCCTCCAGGTACACCCCAGCCGGGTCAACTATCATAGTCCGGGTCTATTACTACCCTCCAGGTACACCCCAGCCGGGTCAACTATCATAGTCCGGGTCTATTACTACCCTCCAGGTACACCCCAGCCGGGTCAACTATCATAGTCCGGGTCTATTACTACCCTCCAGGTACACCCCAGCCTGGTCAACTATCATAGTCCGGGTCTATTACTACCCTCCAGGTACACCCCAGCCGGGTCAACTATCATAGTCCGGGTCTATTACTACCGTCCAGGTACACCCAAGCCGGGTCAACTATCATAGTCCGGGTCTATTACTACCCTCCAGGTACACCCCAGCCAGTTCAACTATCATAGGTCATAGTCCTTCAAGAGGGCGCTGTTCTTGATGTAAGGAACTGGAGCCATCGTACCTTTCCTTGTATATAGTAGGTTGTCCTGGTGTCTATTTTCACGTTTACTTCCACATACGCTTCCCCCTCTCTTCTTCACCCCTACTCTTCCCCTCTCTTCCCTCCCCTCTCATCGTCCCCTTCTCTCCCTCCCCTCACATACTCAAAATTATAATCTGGAACTAAGTATAAAACAAACTCTAATCACTCAACAGATCGGATAAAGAATGTGAGGAATGTGTGAGAACGTCTCACATTAGTGGGACGTTCTCACACATTCAACGATCATGTTATTGTTATCACAACTGGAAGGGAAATGGCAGCCTGGTTTAACTAGAACTTTTAAAGCAGCAGATGTTTTCTCTAGACCTAACAATTGTTCTTCAATAACGTCCACTCCTCGTCTAAGCAGGAGAACTCACAGATCCGGAGAATGTACACAGAACTTTCACCGCTCGTATAAATTCAGTCAGACATCTTAATTACTTGGAATGTCTGGAATTTCTCAAGTCGAAGTCTTTGGAAACTTAGTAGAAATATGCACTATAGCTTACACTCGGAATTTTTTTTAGGACTGGTCCCAAATCTGCACACTGAGAGTACGTCAGTTTGCGTGCGGCCAGCAGTAACAGCTTGGTTGATCAGACATTGATCCACCACGAGGTCTGGTCTCAGACCGGTCCTCGGGGGCGTTGACCCCCGAAACCCTCTGCAGGTATACTCCGGGTATGAGAGCAACAGGTTCAGCAGACTGTGCTGAACATCGAAGTATTGAACATGTTATTCAACGGTATTATATATCAATATTCTGGTGACAAGTCCTGCCAGACAAACAGGTTCAGCGAGAGATAACTCAGTAAGTGTAATGGGACCAAGACTTATGAACACCTTTCCTCTATATGTAAAGTGATCTGCCACGGACTGCTAGCTGTCATCAGGAGGAAATTTCTTAGTTTCTCAAGTTAGCTTCTGATCAGCCAGGCTGGTGTTCATGTGTTAGGTTACTTGACGCTAGCACAAACAGACGATTCAGGTCTGTTTGTGCTAGCGTCTTCAGGTAACTTTCAGGCAACCTTGCCCTCACACACTCCCCTCATTCCCTTACACTTCTATCTCCCCTCCTTCCCCTCCCCTCCCCTCTCCTCCTCTCACTTTCTTCCCTCACGCACACGGTTATCACGCGATGTTAAGTTGAGTTGCAAATTGCTATGGTAGAAGGTCTTTGTGTGGGGGAGTTGTGTGTGGGGGATGTGTGTGGGGAGGTGTGTGTGGGGGTGTGTGGAGCAGGTGTGTGGGGGAGGTGTGTGGGGAGGTGTGTGTGGGAAGGTGTGTGTGGAGGTGTGTGTGGGGTTGTGTGGAGCAGGTGTGTGGGGGAGGTGTGTGGGGAGGTGTGTGGAGGAGATGTGTGGAGCAGGTGTGTGGGGAGGTGTGTGGGGAAGTGTGTGGGGGAGGTGTGTGGAGGAGGTGTGTGGGGGAGGTGTGTGGGGAGGTGTGTGGAGGAGGTGTGTGGGGAGGTGTGTGGGGAGGTGTGTGGGGAGGTGTGTGGGGAGGTGTGTGGGGAGGTGTGAGGTTCAACCCCCATTTCTCTTCACCCAGAACCTCTCAGTTAACCCCTCACCCCCTCCCCTCCCCTTACGCTCACCCTTTATACCCCCGCCCCTCCTCATGCACACCTTCATGCATACATTACAACTCCTCCCCTCCCCCACCCATCCTCTCCTCTCCCCCTCCCCACCCCTACTCCTCCCTCTAGTGTAGGTCTTCTACCGTATTTTATTGGGTCATAACTCTTCATCTGAAGGCTTTCCTTCCTTCCTTCCCTCACTTTCCTTCCTTCTTTCCCTCCCTCACCCTCTTCCCGCCTTAACTCCCTCCCTCCACCTCCTCCCGCCTTTAATCCCTCCCACACACCGCTAACTCTTTCTCTCTCTCTTTTCCAGAAGCCTTCACCTTCATCTCTCTCTTCATCTCCCTCTCTCCTTACTAACTCACACACCTCTCTCCTTCCTTACTAACTCACACACCTCTCTCCTTCCTTACCAACTCACACACCTCTCTCCTTCCCTACCTCCTTTCTTACTAACCAAGGAAGGTTGATAACCCAGGATAAACCCAAACGGCTCTTGAGGTCCCCTCCCCCAGAATGTCAACAACAACAACAGTCATCTGTCTCATGGTTCCTAGTGACTACTGGTGAGGAGGCTAAGCTGATGTCAGGAAGGTTGACTATATGTCTCACCTGGCCAAGAGATTGAACCCGATTCCTTTTGATTGCAAACCAATCGAGAGGACTGGTTTTTAGATATGTTATTTAGGAGTCAATATAATTCCTGTTCTTTAGATCAAGAGCCTATTATACGGCAGTGTTACTGGTGATGATAAAATAATATATATATATACAGTGTGTGTGTGTGTGTGTGTGTGTGTGTGTGTGTGTGTGTGTGTGTGTGTGTGTGTGTGTGTGTGTGTGTGTGTGTGTGTGTGTGTTTGTGTGTGTGTGTGTGTGTGTGTGTGTGTTTGTGTGTGTGTGTGTGTGTGTGTGTGTGTGTGTGTGTGTGTGTGTGTGTGTGTGTGTGTGTGTGTGTGTGTGTGTGTGTGTGTGTGTGTGTGTGTTTGTGTGTATGTGTGTGTGTGTGTGTGTGTGTGTGTGTGTGTGTGTGTGTGTGTGTGTGTGTGTTTGTGTGTGTGTGTGTGTGTGTGTGTGTGTGTGTGTGTGTGTGTGTGTGTGTGTGTGTGTGTGTGTGTGTGTGTGTGTGTGTGTGTGAATGTAATCATTTTGAAAGCCTTGGTAATACCCAAGTAAAACTTACGTTAAGGATAGCAAAATGAAACATAATGTTTCTGAAGATATATTGTGAGTCTGAGAGGAAGAGTTAACGTGGTCAAGACCAGAATATTTTTAGAAAGGCTGACGAGGTTGAAATAAATGAAAAAGGTGGAACCGTAAAATGTTGAACATATTTCTGAGAAAAAGACCTGGAAGAGTTAGAGATCCTGAGGGATCGTGTGAGTCACTCTTGTCTCCCGGGGAGAGAGAGAGAGAGAGAGAGAGAGAGAGAGAGAGAGAGAGAGAGAGAGAGAGAGAGAGAGAGAGAGAGAGAGAGAGAGAGAGAGAGAGAGAGAGAGAGGTAAAGTGCTACAGTGTGAGTTTCATTCCATTGTTCCAGAACAGTGAAGAAAACTTTCAGTAATCGTTTTAGCACTGCAGTTTTTCAGTAGACATTAGTGGTGTACCGTGTGTCCGTCGATATGTTCGTGTCTGCACTGTGTACGTATGTATTCCTGCGTACATGTGCAAATATATGTCTACCCATGTGTGTGTGTGTATACATGTGCGTGGATGTACCTTAACATGCAACCTATTTGTATTCACCGATTTGTGTTTGAGGGGGTCAAAATCCTGACCCTTGTATATGTTGCTGTGTTGAGGAGATGACACATGTGGAAACCTTAAGGGGCACGTAAGTTCCCCCGTCTTCTAATAACACTATAATTTACCGTGTCCATAATTACTATCACATTAGCTTTGTCTGTTTGGTAAGGTGAAGTCCAGGATCTTTCCTTAATTCATGGTATAACGTAACAAATATTTGATGACAATTGTGTTGTAGAGGTTTGAGCTTCGCTCAGATTTGTTAAGTTATACCATGAATTAAGGAAAGATCCTGGACTTCACCTTAAGAAACAGATAGTAATTATGGCCAAGGTAAATTATAGTGGAAAAATGAACATGTTATTAGAAGACGGGAGAACTTACGTGTCTCATAAGAAATTCATTAAGAAACGTTTGGGTCTAGTCTTCACCAACGTGGAGAAATCAGCCATCCGTGGAACCTTCAGCAGCGTCGGCAGTGAGGATTTTGCGGTAGATGGGCCAACCGAAAATGGAGTGACCATCAGATAACTAGACCTCTAAGACACTCAGAATTACGAACAACGATCCCTCTGTGATCATTGATGACGGACCACCCAAATTTATTCTCAGTAGTGAACGACTGAACAATAAGGAATTTCTATACAATCTTTGCAGCACAATCAACTCTGCCAGCCACCTTCTTACAACCTGTCACAGCACCAGAAATCTCTCTAGCAGACTCTCCTGAGGAGCAAATGTCTAACGATGAAGAGACGCTAGAGCTTTCCACCTTCAACACAATTACATCCTATGCGACCAAGAAATACTGAAAGTCTATGACCTTCAGTGAAGTGTGGAACAGACTGGGAAAGCTCACTGTAAAACACTGTAACCTATACAGTGACTACTAGTTCTGACTTGAGGTTATTATGCATAGCTTCCTTTATTGAAGAACAATATTCCTTTGAGAAGACAGTATTGATCTGCTTAAACCACTCAGCCTTCCAGGGTATAATCAACGGCTCCTCAGCCTCGTGCAAGAAGCAGCGTAGCTATGCTACGACCAGGACTGCCACACGCGAGTTCCGATCCTGCCTGGACCTGCGTCCTCTCTGTCTGCCTGTCAGTACGAATAGCGTGCCATAGTTCTCTTAGCAGCTGGGTTAAGCCTACTTGTATGAACTACGAGACTCCTTGGGGAGGCAGTGAGGGGTCAGAGACCCGAATCAAAACTTAAATGCTGGCGAATATATTATATCTTCGCATTTATCATTAACCCTCTTGAGTCTTTAGGAGTGAAATAATCTCCCAGGGTCGATACTTTTCCTAATATAAGCCGTGAGTGTTTTGCACATGTGTTCATAGATGTGTGTGTGTGTGTGTGTGTGTGTGTGTGTGTGTGTGTGTGCGTGCAGGCAGGATAATTCTGTGGTCACACACAAGAGATTACCAGGACCAGCTGTGTCTAGAATTACACAAGGGGCGTCACACCTCAGTCATTTACTGAGGTTACGCACGCAGCGTCACACCTCAGCCAGGTACTGAGGTTACGCACGCAGCGTCACACCTCAGCCAGGTACTAAGGTTACGCACGCAGCGTCACACCTCAGCCAGGTACTGAGGTTACGCACGCAGCGTCACACCTCAGCCAGGTACTGAGGTTACGAACTCAGCGTCACACCTCAGCCAGGTACTGAGGTTACGCACGCAGCGTCACACCTCAGCCAGGTACTAAGGTTACGCACGCAGCGTCACACCTCAGCCAGGTACTGAGGTTACGCACGCAGCGTCACACCTCAGCCAGGTACTAAGGTTACGCACGCAGCGTCACACCTCAGCCAGGTACTAAGGTTACGCACGCAGCGTCACATTTAACAATGAGAGGTAATTACTACTAGTACATTTATGGGGGAAGCGGATAATCCACAGTTATCATTATGCACCTGGGTGATGGGAGATAGTTAAGTTTGATCCGAGGAAGAGGAGAGAAGCTGCTGGCCAGCGTCTCCCTGCTAGCCACTGTCCACTTGCTGGCCAGCGTCTCCCTGCTAGCCACTGTCCACTTGCTGGCCAGCGTCTCCCTGCTAGCCACTGTCCACTTGCTGGCCAGCGTCTCCCTGCTAGCCACTGTCCACTTGCAGGCCAGCGTCTCCCTGCTAGCCACTGTCCACTTGCAGGCCAGCGTCTCCCTGCTAGCCACTGTCCACTTGCTGGCCAGCGTCTCCCTGCTAGCCACTGTCCACTTGCTGGCCAGCGTCTCCCTGCTAGCCACTCTCCACTTGTTGGCCAGCGTCTCCCTGCTAGCCACTGTCCACTTGCTGGCCAGTGTCTCCCTGCTAGCCACTGTCCACTTGCTGGCCAGCGTCTCCCTGCTAGCCACTGTCCACTTGCAGGCCAGCGTCTCCCTGCTAGCCACTGTCCACTTGCTGGCCAGTGTCTCCCTGCTAGCCACTGTCCACTTGCTGGCCAGCGTCTCCCTGCTAGCCACTGTCCACTTGCTGGCCAGCGTCTCCCTGCTAGCCACTGTCCACTTGCTGGCCAGCGTCTCCCTGCTAGCCACTGTCCACTTACTGGCCAGCGTCTCCCTGCTAGCCACTGTCCACTTGTGGCCAGCGTCTCCCTGCTAGCCACAGTCCACTTGCTGGCCAGCGTCTCCCTGCTAGCCACTGTCCACTTGCAGGCCAGCGTCTCCCTGCTAGCCACTGTCCACTTGCTGGCCAGTGTCTCCCTGCTAGCCACTGTCCACTTGCTGGCCAGCGTCTCCCTGCTAGCCACTGTCCACTTGCTGGCCAGTGTCTCCCTGCTAGCCACTGTCCACTTGCTGGCCAGCGTCTCCCTGCTAGCCACTGTCCACTTGCTGGCCAGCGTCTCCCTGCTAGCCACTGTCCACTTGCTGGCCAGCGTCTCCCTGCTAGCCACTGTCCACTTGCTGGCCAGCGTCTCCCTGCTAGCCACTGTCCACTTGCAGGCCAGCGTCTCCCTGCTAGCCACTGTCCACTTGCTGGCCAGCGTCTCCCTGCTAGCCACTGTCCACTTGCTGGCCAGCGTCTCCCTGCTAGCCACTCTCCACTTGCTGGCCAGTGTCTCCCTGCTAGCCACTGTCCACTTGCTGGCCAGCGTCTCCCTGCTAGCCACTGTCCACTTGCTGGCCAGCGTCTCCCTGCTAGCCACTGTCCACTTGCTGGCCAGCGTCTCCCTGCTAGCCACTGTCCACTTGCAGGCCAGCGTCTCCCTGCTAGCCACTGTCCACTTGCTGGCCAGCGTCTCCCTGCTAGCCACTGTCCACTTGCTGGCCAGCGTCTCCCTGCTAGCCACTGTCCACTTGCTGGCCAGCGTCTCCCTGCTAGCCACTGTCCACTTGCTGGCCAGCGTCTCCCTGCTAGCCACTGTCCACTTGCTGGCCAGCGTCTCCCTGCTAGCCACTCTCCACTTGCTGGCCAGCGTCTCCCTGCTAGCCACTGTCCACTTGCTGGCCAGCGTCTCCCTGCTAGCCACTCTCCACTTGCTGGCCAGCGTCTCCCTGCTAGCCACTGTCCACTTGCTGGCCAGCGTCTCCCTGCTAGCCACTCTCCACTTGCTGGCCAGCGTCTCCCTGCTAGCCACTGTCCACTTGCTGGCCAGCGTCTCCCTGCTAGCCACTGTCCACTTGCTGGCCAGCGTCTCCCTGCTAGCCACTGTCCACTTGCTGGCCAGCGTCTCCCTGCTAGCCACTCTCCACTTGCTGGCCAGCGTCTCCCTGCTAGCCACTGTCCACTTGCTGGCCAGCGTCTCCCTGCTAGCCACTGTCCACTTGCTGGCCAGTGTCTCCCTGCTAGCCACTGTCCACTTGCTGGCCAGCGTCTCCCTGCTAGCCACTGTCCACTTGCTGGCCAGCGTCTCCCTGCTAGCCACTGTCCACTTGCTGGCCAGCGTCTCCCTGCTAGCCACTCTCCACTTGCTGGCCAGCGTCTCCCTGCTAGAAACTCTCCACCTGCTGGCCAGCGTCTCCCTGCTAGCCACTGTCCACTTGCTGGCCAGCGTCTCCCTGCTAGCCACTGTCCACTTGCTGGCCAGTGTCTCCCTGCTAGCCACTGTCCACTTGCTGGCCAGCGTCTCCCTGCTAGCCACTGTCCACTTGCTGACCAGCGTCTCCCTGCTAGCCACTCTCCACTTGCTGGCCAGCGTCTCCCTGCTAGCCACTGTCCACTTGCTGGCCAGCGTCTCCCTGCTAGCCACTCTACACTTGCTGGCCAGGGTCTCCCTGCTAGCCACTGTCCACTTGCTGGCCAGTGTCTCCCTGCTAGCCACTCTCCACTTGCTGGCCAGCGTCTCCCTGCTAGCCACTCTCCACTTGCTGGCCAGCGTCTCCCTGCTAGCCACTGTCCACTTGCTGGCCAGCGTCTCCCTGCTAGCCACTCTCCACTTGCTGGCCAGCGTCTCCCTGCTAGCCACTCTCCACTTGCTGGCCAGCGTCTCCCTGCTAGCCACTGTCCACTTGCTGGCCCGCGTCTCCCCTGCTAGCCACTGTCCACTTGCTGGCCAGCGTCTCCCTGCTAGCCACTCTCCACTTGCTGGCCAGTGTCTCCCTGCTAGCCACTGTCCACTTGCTGGCCAGCGTCTCCCTGCTAGCCACTCTCCACTCTTCATCTTTCATACACATATAAAAAATATACAGAAATAACTCGCCAGAATTATTCAATTAAAATGCAAATACTAATTTTTAGTGACTTTCGTTTTTTCTTAAATTGAAGTTGAGATTGAACAAGTGAAGCAATTTGGTTTTGCATATACACTGGTACATTTTATTATATATATATATATATATATATATATATATATATATATATATATATATATATATATATATATATACATACATATATATATATATATATATATATATATATATATATATATATATATATATATATATATATATATATATATATATATATATAAAATTCTTCAGAGTGTGTCAGGGAAGAATAGATCCCGCCTCCTGGCAGTGAGAGCCCCTCATGCAGGGGACTTTCTGTTGGCTGTTCCCAACTCCAGCCTTTTGCACACGACTCGACCCACAGACCATCCACACAGGTGTTGCTCTTCGACTTGCCGCCCCTATTCTCGCCGAACGCAGGTGTATTTGTGGCAGTGAAGTAGCAGACCAATTCGGGTACCATGGTCTTGTGTGCCGTAAATCCGAGGAAAAGATTGCAAGACATGAGGAGGTTAATAACATTACCAAGAGGAGCCTCACAACAGCCGGATGCCCAGCAGTAAGGGAGCCACCCCAACTATGCAGATCTGATGGCAGCCAGAAGCGTCCAGATGGTATCACCCTTCAAGCCTGGACAGATGGGAAGTAGGTGGTGTGGGACTATACATGTGCACCTACCTTGGCTGATACCTATCTCCAATACACCAGGGAGGAAGGAGGGGCAGCTGCCAGTTTCAGGGAGTCCCAAAAGTCTAGAAAATATGGAGAACTTGCCCATCATTATATGTTTGTTCCCATAGGCTCAGAGACCCTTGGCTCACGGGGAAAGAGCGCATCTAAGTTCCTTAAGGAGCTAGGCAAAAGACTCATCAGGGTAACCAGGGCAGCTAGTTTTCTGTTCCAGCGACTCAGTGCGGCTGTTCAGAGGGGTAATGCCTGCTGTATTTTGGGCACGCGCCACAGTTCTGAAGAGCTGGATGAGATTTTCGCATTATAATCAGTGACAAACACGTAACAATATGTACTAGACATGTATCTCTCACATCTTATGTACTGTATATACCATCTTTATATCAACAATGTATCTCTTAAACCTTTTGTACCATACTATATATATATATATATATATATATATATATATATATATATATATATATATATATATATATATATATATAGTTTGTGAGAGAGAGAGATCGAGAGAGAGAGAGAGAGAGAGAGAGAGAGAGAGAGAGAGAGAGAGAGAGAGAGAGAGAGAGAGGATTGACTGACAGACATACACCAGGAGTGTAAATGACAGCTTCAACACCAACGACAGATTTTTAAGAGTGACAGTCTGGTCTCGGATCAAAATTGAGTGTCATAAAGTGTAATTCTCACCACCATTAACATTACTAGTCACTTCAGCGTCTTGCGGTGAGTTTATAACCTCGGGAGTCTTAATTACATCCCACTTAACCCACACACCAGTCAAAAAAATGTTCCCAACAAGAACTACTGGTACAGTAGTTAGGATCTCTAATGACATGGTAGTCATTAAAGTGTGATGGTACAATGGAAGAGAGTACTAACTAGATTTTTCTATATAATATTTTACGAGTTTTTAAAATTCCCATTGAGTTTGGCACTATTGTTTTCCTTGGTATTATTATCGTTGCTTTCTACTCTACTTAGGTAATAAATTATATTAATTACCTAAGTGAGTTTTGTCTCGGTGAATACTATAATCTCTGGCTACTCTTCTGCCCTTCTTTCTTTGAATTTGTTTATGTATGATATTGCAATTGTCTTTTACTGTTCAGCATCTGCCCTTTACCCCATTTTTATTAGAGAAGATGATGAGAGAGGAAGGGAAGAGTGGGAGAGGAGAGTGAGGGATGGCAGACAAGAATGCAGAGGGAACAGAGGGGGGGGGGGAGAGTAATTATCAGTGAAGAAAGATACATCAGAACTACGAGGTTTGATGGGCAGGAAGCAAAACATTTGTAGAGATAATGGGGGGGGGGGAGGAGGGGCTGCAGATATTGGAAGGGTTAGGTAAGGTTCGTCAGGAAACAGGACAAGTGTTTCCTGACGCGGGTCTTAGTCATATGATAACCTGCCGTTGGAGTTTCTGGCCACCTGACCGAGGCCTTCCAGTGGCTTACCGGTCCACCCCTCTAAAAATCAATGGTCATAGTTTCAGCCATACTGTGTAGATTTTGGGAGATGGTGGACAGTGTGTGTGTGTGTGTGTGTGTGTGTGTGTGTGTGTGTGTGTGTGTGTGTGTGTGTGTGTGTGTGTGTGTGTGTGTGTGTGTGTGTGTGTGTGTAAAAACACTGACTACCTGTACACTACGAAGCTAAAGTCGTACCCCTGAGCAGCCCAGACAAGACAATGTTCGAACCAGTGTTCCTGGCTACGACCTGTGTGACTAAGAAATAATCAGTGTACGGCCACTCTTCCTAGGGAACATAAAGCAGGACTCGAACACTCCTCCTGGGATTTACTATAGATTCAAATATTGGTTTTACGATGTAATAAAAGAGAATATTAAAAGATTTTATTTGATGGGATCAAGACGTGAATTCAGATTTTTCAGAATTTTAGGATTTTTAAAAATTAGAAGCCAGTGAGCGCGCGTGCACACACACACACACACACACACACACACACACACATACGCACACACACACACACACACACATACACACACACATCACACATACACACACACAACACACACACACACACACATAACACACACACACGCAACACACACACAACACACACACACACACACACACACACACACACACACACACACACACACACACACACACACACACATTGCCAGACTCACACATACACTCCCCCCTCCCCCCACCGACATCTCACAACCTTCACCTGATCCCTCCCCTCCCTCTTTCACCCTCCCCCCTCCCCACCTCTCCTCCTTCCCCCTCTCCCTCTCCCACTCACCCACTTGCTTTACTCTCCTTCCCACTCCCCCTCCCCACTACTCTCCCACATAGCCACAGTTCCTCCTCTACCTCCCCCCCCACACTCTGACATACACAATACTAACCTAACATACAGAATTACATAGGTTTCCCACTCTGAGGCAATCAGGATAAAACAAAAATGGGTTGCCAGAGAGCAACAAGAAGAACCAAGGGACAGGAGGAGGAAACTGCAAAGGAAGATTGGAGAGCAGAGCTCACAAAAAGGGAACATGAATGGGAAAAGAAACTAGAAGAACTTAGCATGAGAATGGAAGAGAGGATAGACATGGAAAGCAGGAAGTGGGAGGTGCAAGTCAAAGCAGCAGAGGCCAGGATACAGAGTTTAGAAGAGGAACTGAAAAATCAGAAACAGCCTAAAGAACTAAAGAACATTTTGGGATTGACAACAGAGACTGCTACCTCAGCCACAAATAAGGGGACTGTAGGGAAAGAAGGAGCAAAACTGCATGTAGAAGCTCAATCAGTGGAGACTGTAGTAAATGAAAGAGCTAAGCTTTATGTGGAGGCCCTAACAGACCACAGCAGAGCCCAGGGAAAGCCGAGAAGGGAAAATGACAGGCTACTGAGCCCAAGTACATTAGCTAGTGAAACTGAAGAAAGGAAAGCTGCAATGGAGGAAATCAAATTGAATGAGGGGATACACAGGGATATGCAGTGGGAGAATGAAAGGGTGAGGTCAGTCTTCGTGTATGGGCTCCAGGAAGTTGAAGGGGAAACATATGAAGCAAGAAAACAAGGGGAAAAAAAGGTACAAAGGTTTGCCACAAGGTTAGTTCCAGAGCTAAGGGGAATGTCCTATGAAGAAAGATTAAGGGAAATCGGCCTGACGACACTGGAGGACAGGAGGGTCAGGGGAGACATGATAACGACATATAAAATACTGCGCGGAATAGACGAGGTGGACAAAGACGGGATGTTCCAGAGATGGGACACAGACACAAGAGGTCACAATTGGAAGTTGAAGACTCAGATGAATCAAAGGGATGTTAGGAAGTATTTCTTCAGTCATAGAGTAGTCAGGCCGTGGAATAGCCTAGAAAGTGACGTAGTGGAGGCGGGAACCATACATAGTTTTAAGGCGAGGTATGATAAAGCTCATGGAGCAGGGAGAGAGAGGACCTAGTAACAATCAGTGAAGAGGCGGGGCCAGGAGCTATGAATCGACCCCTGCAACCACAAATAGGTGAGTACAAATAGGTGAGTATACACACACACACACACACACACACACACACACAAGCTCATAGTTTCGTTGACAGTTTTTGAAAACACCAGAATAAGTATTAGAGAAAAATGGACAAACGTACAAAGAAGTATTAACTAGCAAAGAGTTTAAGTTTCGATAAACAAATTTATGTATATCAGACATATTAATCCACATTAACAGTTATTGAAGACAGTAATGAATGGATAGGTCATGTTTATTTAGTTATCACCTACAATACTGATGCATCACAACAACAACAACTAAATTTTAACTTAGGTAACCCGCTGTCCTCAACACTATATCGTCTCCACAATACGAACTACGATACTACATCTTTCCATAGAACCTCCTTCAGTGCTATTTCTTCCAGAGCACAACTCAAAATACTATGTCGTCGACTCAACACGACCAATAGCGCTACTGTCGTCGTCTGAACACCACCAACAGTGCTACTGTCGTCGCTTGCACTTGACCAACAATGCAACTGTCGTCGCCTGAACACCACCAATAGTGCTACTGTCGTCGCCTGAACACGACCAATAATACAACTGTCGTCGCCTGAACACCACCAATAGTGCTACTGTCGTCGCCTGAACACGACCAATAATACAACTGTCGTCGCCTGAACACAACCAACAGTGCTACTGTCGTCGCCTCAACACGACCAACAGTGCTACTGTCGTCGCCTGAACACCACCAATAGTGCTATTGTCGTCGCCTCAACACGACCAACAATACAACTGTCGTCGCCTGAACACCACCAACAGTGCTACTGTCGTCGCCTCAACACGACCAACAGTGCTACTGTCGTCGCCTCAACACCACCAATAGTGCTACTGTCGTCGCCTCAACACGACCAACAATACAACTGTCGTCGCCTGAACACCACCAACAGTGCTACTGTCGTCGCCTCAACACGACCAACAGTGCTACTGTCGTTGCCTGAACACGACCCACAAATCAATTTGCATAGCTACGCCTCTGGGCACACAGAGTCGCGTGGGGAATGAAGGAACTTTGTTCAAATTGATCGACTCTGAATGGGATGCGAAGCTTCGGCTTCATAATGGTGACTTGAATGTACTAGCTAGAAGTCTACAACCTCCCCTATCTCTCTCTCTTTCTCTTTCTCTATCAACACACTTTCCCTTCCTAACATCCTACTAATTCATTCGCCTCCCTTCCTGCCTGCATTTTCTCCTCTTCACTTAATTTCCTCCCTCTCTCTCCCTCATCACTGTAGCATATCCCCTGCTTCCCCTTCTCTCTCTCTCTCTCTCTCTCTCTCTCTCACACACACACCACTGCAGTATTTCCTCCCAGTCTCATGAGGAAAACTGAGGGCACCCTCCTCTATTTTCTGTCGGCGGAGGGGGTGAGGGGAAGTGGGTGAGAGAGGGGAAGTGGGTGAGAGAGGGGAAGTGGGTGAGAGAGGGGAAGTGGGTGGGAGAGGGGAAGTTGGTGGGAGAGAGGGAAAAGCTGAGGGTAAAATATAATGAAAAAGAGTAGAAAAGAAAGACAAAACAGGGAGAAAGAGGGTATGAGAGGCAAGGGAGACAGAGTAGAAGAGGAAAAAAAGGGTAAGAAAGAGGATGAGATAAAAAAGAGGGTGAGGTAGTAGGAGAGGTGTGAAAGGGAAAAACGAAGGGAGTAGTGTTGGAAGGTGAGCAGTATAGAGAGAGTGAGAGATAGAGAGAGAGTGAGAGATAGAGGGAGAGGTAGAGAGAGTGAGAGAGAGAGAGAGAGAGAGAGAGAGAGAGAGAGAGAGAGAGAGAGAGAGAGAGAGAGAGAGAGAGAGAGAGAGAAAGAGAGAGAAGGAGAGAGAGAGACAGCGAGAGAATGGAACACTAAAATAATCCCTGTCACAAGTCTTTTGGGTAGTTAGTGGTTGCCGTTGGGGTTGGGGGTTGGAGTTGGGGGTTGGGGTTGAGGGTTGGGTTTGGGGTTGAGGTTGGGGGTTGGAGTTGGGGGTTGGGGTTGGGGTTGGGGGTTGGGGTTGGGGTGATGGAGAGGGTAAGGGGGGTTAAAGGAGTTCGAGGAACAGGTAGAGTGGGAGACAGGAAGAGTTGTGAGGTTCAGACAATTCCGAGTCAGATGTGAAACTTGGGAGACTCCGGTTAGTGGCCACAAGGCAGAACACCGAACACCACGCATGACGAGAACACAGAACACAGGAGAGCGAACACAGAACACAGAACTCAGGGAGCAAGATGAGATAACAGTAAAGTGGAACACAGGAATCACAACAGCCAAAGTGGAAGAGAGAGAACAAGGCAGGTGGGAGAAACAAGGAAGAATAGAAATACAAGGCAGTATATAATGATTTATCAGCCATCCATCATTACCCGTGCACGCCACTACATGAGCGTATTCATGAAATTACCAATTTGTAAATAACATTTACGTATATGTAGTTACAGGAGCAGGACTCGTGATGTGTAACTATATGTAGTCTCGTGAGGTACGGTACCAATTGTCTTCTTGCGGTTTAAAGACCGCAAGAAAGCTCTCATTACTGTTACTCTGTCAAAGAATTTTAGCTGATTTGTGAGATAAGAGTTACCATTTGATTTACCATCTTTAAACTCATGATGGTGATTGTTTATGGAGTCAGTTTTCTCCAAGTGCTCCATCACTCTCCTCATTATCTTCATCCATGACCTTGCATATTACTGTTAGCATGTCAGTGACACTCGTAGTTTAACGCCTCATGTCAGCCTCATATCTTAAATATTAGGACTACATTCGCAGTCTTCCCTATCTTAGGCAATTGTCCAATATCTACTGTCTTGTAGACTGTAGCTAGTGGTTCATACAGTGTTTTTGCTCCATCTCACAGAATCCATGGTGATACATTGTCAGGTTTCACTGCCTTTGATGCATTCAACTCACTCAAAAAAGTTTTTTTTTTCAACATCTTTCTTTGTATATGGTTTCTAGTGTCTGCTGATGTATCAGTTCTCTCTGGTTCTTCTGTGTTGCGTCTGTCTCTACTCAGAACATCTCTGAATATTTTTTTTTTCAGCTCCTTGTCGTTTCTAGCAAGCTATTTTCCTCTCTTTTTTCAGTCTTATTACCTGATCTGTAGTTAGATCTTGACTCTTATGTGACTGTGAAGCAGTTTCGGTTCAGACTTTGTTGTTATTGATGTCATTCTCAAATCGTCGCTCCCTTTTTCTTTCCACTCTTGCATTCTCGTTTCTGGATTTCCTGCCTACTTCTCTGTTTTCTCCTGTCATTCACTTACACCCGGTTTTTATGCCCTTTCACTATTAAGTTTTCTTCTCCGCAGCATTGGTTAAATTATGGGCTTCCTTGGTTATCACTATTTTCTCTTCTAAGCATGAAATTCTCCTCTGCTTCTAAGTAGTTTCTGCTAGGTACTACGTCATCTCATTCGATGACTTTCCTCTCAGTTCTTTCGTCCATTACACTACAGGAATTATCTCTTCCTTCAAAACTTTGTCTTCTAAAGTTTGTCTTCACTTGCTGTTCTTTATTCAGTGTTGACTTCCATGAGGTACTCGAAATTCAATACTGTATAGTCGTATGCTCCAAGGGGCTTCTCATATTCTCTTTCAAATATATCAAATGCACTAATTCTAAATACTGGCTCATCGTTTCCTTTCTTTCTTGTTGTGTCCATAATATTGTGACGCAAAGTTTTTTATCAGGACCTCCATCACGTTTCTGGTCCCTCGTGTGGCTCCAAATTATCCCTGATTATATCTTTGTGGTTGAAATCTTCCATTTGGGCTCTGGCTGCTTCTTCTGTGCTGTCAACCATTGTTAGTTGTTATCTTCGTATTCACGTGTTAATCTGTTTGGTGGTGAGTTGCTCGTCGCGCTACTGCTGCTACTGCTGCCTGCCTGCTGCTGCTGCTGCTGCTGCCTGCACTGCTGCTGCTGCCTGCTGCTGCCACTGCTGCCGCTGCTGCTGCTGCTGCTGCTGCGCTGCTGCTGCTGCGCTCGCCTGCACTGCTGCTACTGCTGCTGCTGCTGCTGCTGCTGCCACTCTGCTGCTGCTGCTGCTGCTGCCTGCTGCTGCTGCTGCTCTGCACTGCTGTGCTCTGCTGCTACTGCTGCTGCTGCTACTGCCACTGCTGCTGCTGCTGCTGCTGCTGCACTGCTGCTGCTGCTCTTTGTACATGTACTTTACACTCTACTACTGCTGCAACTACTACTTTTCATACTGCTGCTAATTTTCTACTCTACTTTGGGACCTCAGTCCATGTCCCCCATGATGTGATGGATCGTCAGTTTTCTTATATATCTAATCTTCAAACTCCGCTAATTTGCAGTTGGTGCTTCATACTTTCTTCTCTGTTTCCCTTCTCTTTCTCTTCATTACTTGATATCTTTTACCAGAATATGACATCAGTTATTATTGTGGTAATTTTTGTCTCAGTTATTTCACGCCGATCAATGCCCTAGGGTTGTCTCTGTTCTCTACTATCTAATTCATTACTCTGCCGGCCTCTGAACGTCTGAGCATCATACTCTGAAAATTCTTTCTTGTATCAGGCTCTGGTTAATGGAGTTCAAGCTTTCTGTTCGTTATTCATCTGTCAGGAAGGCGAGAGGTGAGGCTCGGAGTGATATGTGAATTGTTATAGGGAAGAAGTGAGGGTTACAGATGCTGATAATCGAGAGGAGAGGGTAAGGTAAGGAGTGGTTGTTAGCCATAGTGAAATGGGAGTGACGCTTGAGGTTGACCTGCTAAAAGATGGGCAGGATGAGAGGCTTCTTAAGACTTCCTGAGGCTGCGTGTGTACTCACCTAGTTGTACTCGCCTAGTTGAGGTTGCGGGGTCAGTCAGCTCTGGGTACATACTCTTTGCTGGTCGTTGCTGGTCTCTCCACAGACGGGCTTTATCATACCTCTGCTTAAAGCTTTGTATGGTCCTGCTCCCGCTATCGCTTCCCCAGGCTATTCCACTTCTGGCTTCTCATTTGGAAGAGGCCTCTCTTTTATCCTGTGATTCTTCTGTGTCTTCAACTAGCTGTGCTCCACCCATTGCTGTCCAATCTCTGGGCATCTGTCTTGTCCACCTTGTCCAATTCCTCTTAGTATTTTTGCATGTCATTATCATATCTTTCTATCTCATCCAGTATGTCAGGGTTTGATTTCCCTTAACTCTCCTGTAGAATATCACACCATGGCTCAGGACTAGTCTTGTTGCAAGCCTTTGCTCTTTTGATTCTTTACACGTGCTTAGCTAGGTGTGTGTGCATATGTTGTGTGTGTGTGTGTGTGTGTGTGTGTGTGTTTGTGTGTGTGTGTGTGTTGTGTGTGTGTGTGTGTGCGTGTGTGTGTGTGTGTATGTGTGTGTGTGTGTGTACTCACTAAATTGTACTCTAAATTGCTGGTTTGCAGGGTCAGGACTCGCTCCTGGCTTTGCCTCTTCACTGATCGCTACTAGGTTCTCTCTCTCTCTGCTTCTAGGAGTTTATCATGTCTTCTTAAAAACATGTATAGTTCCTGCTCCACTACTTCTGCTTGCTAGGCTATTCACTTCTGACGACTCTCTGTGACACGAAAGTACTTCTATGTCCTATGACTCATGTCAGATCTTCAACTTCCAGATTGCATTATATTCATATGTCCCCTCCAGACATCCTATCTCTGTCCTGTGTCTTCCCCACATAAATTACATCTTGTCATCCAGATTCATCATTTCACTCCTGGCCCTTGTCCTCCAGTGTCATCAGTCCGTTCCCTAGCTTTCCTCATTTGCTTGTTCCCTAGGCTCTAGGATGTTACCTTGCAAACCTTTGTACTTTCTTTACTTCTTGGCGGTGTAGGCTGAGTGCCGGGTTCCAGACTGGTGCTGCGCCTCCGGTATGGGCCTAATATACACAGTGTACAGTGTCTTGAACGATTCCTTGTGGAGTATCAGACGCTATTCTCAGGTTGCCAGGCGCCGCATGCTGCAGCAGTTATTTGATTGATGTGCCTCCGGTGACGTGCTCAGTGCACTGCGGTCACCCAGGTCTTTCACCACAGGTGAGGTCTGTAGTCTTTGTCCACCTAGCCCTATCTCTGTCTGCGGTCTTCTTGCCCCCTCCCCAATCTTCATGACTTTTATTTGGCAGTTAGTTCAGAAACCAGTTGCTGGATACATGTTCAGCCTGTCCAGATCTCTTTGCAGTCCTACCTGATCCTCATCCGATTTAATTCTTCTCATCAACTTCACATCATCTGCGAATAAGACGCTTCAGATCTCTTCCTTCATCATGTCGGTCCTCTGTCCGTAGCACTGGTCTTGGGCGGCTGCAAAGCGGTTCCGTTCGTCAGGCGCCCACTGTGATACCTCTTCGTACCATGACTCGTTGCTGCCTCCCTGTCAGGTATTCCCTGATCCATTGAGTGCCCTTCCTTTTACGTGTGCCTGATCCTCCAGCTTCTGCCTGTCTCTTGGCAGGAACTGTGTCAGAGCGCTGCGGTCTGGGAAGCCACTGATCTACCCACACCTCTCTCGTGTCTTACTTCTGTTACTGTATCCATAAAACTGTGTGTGTGTGTGTGTGTGTGTGTGAGTGTGTGTGTGTGTGTGTGTGTGTGTGTGTGTGTGTGTGTGTGTGTGTGTGTGTGTGTGCATTAGTGTTGTGTGTGTATGTGTGTGTGTGTGTGTGTGTGTGTGTGTGTGTGTATGTCATCTCTGTTTCGTTTTGTCTTCTTCGGCTCCATGTGAGGGGATGGATTCAATGTGGCTGTTGTGAAAGAATATAGTGAGGGGAGGGAAGCAGACTGAAGCAGAGGAGGAAAAGAGGTATGGTGAGAATAATGGTGTCTGGGGAGGAAGAAGATGCGATGAGAAAGAAACGAACAGAAAATGGAAAAAAAAGATGATCTATAGAGACTTTCAAATAGAAAGTTGGACAGATTTAGAGAGACTGTGTCTGTGTGTGTGTATGTGAGAGAGAGAGAGAGAGAGAGAGAGAGAGAGAGAGAGAGGGAGAGCACTGCTGTATATTAGTATAGAGCGGTAATGTTTCATTCCTTCACGACTTAGCTCAGAGCAGACTAATAAATGATCAAATAATGATTTTCAAATGTACCAATGTATATTATGTATATTATGTATATTATGTATATTACTCAGAAAATTGAAACAAAAAATGTATTTTAAATACGAGTAAATAATGAATGAGAAGTTATATAAATGCCGTTCCCAGAGCGCAGTGTTCAGACTGGATTACCAGCAGATGTTAAACAGATGTTGTAAGTCAACACGTGTGTATTTACATAACAGGTGTCACCTCACTTCCTCTTGCAGAGCGCAGTAGGTGCAGCTGGGATATTACCAAAAGTTTACAGAGTACAGGGACTCCAGACCTGGGGTCACTTAATCATGAGTGCACTTTCATTCTACATTGGTTCAGACCGCTGCCATGAGGAAAGTACACTTGCAATTCCCGATGGACTGGGGAAAAACGCTGATAAAGGGTAATAACAGTCTGTGCTTGTTGCCAGTGATCAGAGGCCTCCAGTGCTGCTATCAAGAGGTAACACGCTGTTCTTAAGGTTCATATCCTCACTCTGAGGTTCGGATAATCACCTCCACACACACACATACTATATGTATATATGCCTGTATCTCTGATATATATACTTTCCTACTAATAATATATATACTCTCTCTATATATATATATATATATATATATATATATATATATATATATATGAATGATAAAAGAGAGATGATTGCCAATGTCATGAATGAGTTGGATATCTGGCTCTAGCGAGACAGAAGCTAAAGGTGGGGGCTTTAGAGGAGAAACAATAGTGTGTTGAGTCAGTGTCAGTGAAGTTGGGAATTTAAGGAAGGTGTAGCAATAATGTTGAAGGATCAGTTATGGAAAGGGAAGAGAGAATATAAATGGATAATTTCAAAGATTATGTAGTTAAAATAGAATTTGGATACGGTAGAGTTATAATAAGTGTTTTGCTCTGGAAGAAGTGTAGAGAAGAGAGAGAGAGAGCGAGAGAGAGAGAGAGAGAGAGAGAGAGAGAGATGTTAAATGAGTGTTTAGGAAGTTTTGAACCAAGTGAGAGGAGAGGGAAATGATTGCTAAAGTAGGAGAAACAGTTATAGAGGGCGTCGTTTGGGGGTGCCAGGGGTAAATGGTACTGGGGACCTTTGAATTTCGTACAGAAAGTGGTTTGGTAATAGGTTATACATATACGTATTAAGAAAAAGAAACGGATAAATAAGTATACGAGATGTGATATAGGGAGTATTGAAAAGTAGTTTGTTGATTCATATATTGGTAGATATGTAGATCGTCACATTGTTAGACTTCAGAATTAATACTTGACATGAGGAAGCCTGAATACTCTCAGTCAGTTTCTTAGTTGTAGCTAGTGAGTAAACAGTGGAATGGATATAAGGAAAGGTATCAAGTAAGAAAACAGTGAAGGTTTTATAAAATAAAATAAGACAGTTCAGAGAAAGTAGGGTTTTATTAAAAGGGTGAGTAAGACAGGCAGGATGCAAGATGAATAAGAGGCTTTAGGAAGGGTAGTGTGTGGGGCAAGTGTTTGATGAAACATGTAAGTGTGATAGTTAAATGAGGTGAAAGAGGTTTTCTCTGCCAATTATGGATTTGGAAAGAAACTTAAATGATAGGGTGGATGCAGAGCAATGTAACGTGAAGTGTGTGAATAAAGAGTAGATTAAGCAATTAAGTTTTTATGAGGATAATGAAGCTCAGGTTGAGGCATGTAGGAGAGAGAGATTATTTCACAGTAAGTAAGCCTTAGGAGCAGGGATTGATGTACATGGGTTATTCCATTGATTTTTAGATCAGTTGTAAAGAGAGTGATCTGACGTTGGCAGAGGTATGATTGAAGATAAGAAAACCTGTCACAAAGCCAGGAACATACGCTGCTTTTGCTGATGACACTGTGTTTTTGGGAGATTCTCAAGAGAAGTTAGAGAAGCTGGTGTAAGAATTTTGGAGGGTGTTTAAAAGAAGAAAAATGAAAGTGAATATAGGAAAGAGCAAAGTGATGAGAATAGCAAAAAAATTAGGCAATGAAAGATTGTATATATATGTCGAGGATGGGTGGAGTGAATATTTGGGAGGCTGAATTTATTCAGATGAGGCTATGAAAGACAAAGTGAACCATAGGGTGAGGAAAAGGTAGGTAGATTGCGCTGAGAGTCGCGGAGACAAGGGCAGTTATCCATGGACTCAAGAAGGGAATGTATGAGAGTATAGTATACGCTCTCTCCCATATGGGTGTGAAGCATGGGTGGCTAATGTTGCATGCAAGAAGCGCAGGCAGTGGAGTCCTGTATCTGGGCACTTGAATGTGGTATGAACATTGCTAGCAGAATCCATGTTTGGAGATCAGCAGGTGGTGCAAGTATTGCAAAAATATTATTCAGAGGGCTGAAAAGGAGTTGAGGCGGTTCGGACATTGAGAGAGGATATAAAAAATAGAATGACTTGAAAGTCAAGGAGGTTTTTGTGTGCGAGGGACTTGGACTTCCAGCAAGCGTGCGTGAGCATATTAGATAGGAGTGAGTGGAGGCGAAAGGTATTTATGACTTGACTTGCTGGTGAGTGTAGGCTAAGCAGCATTGTGAAGGTTCAGAGCTTCGGCAGGCCGGACTTGAGTCCTGGAGATGAACATGCAGTCTCTGCACATCTGAAGGAGAATTCTTTGTGTTGCAGTTTATAGCTGTAGTGTAGGCACTCCTCTGAAGTAAGACTGTGATGGAGTGATGATAAAGTTTTCTTTTTCAGAGGTCACCCTGCGCGGTCAGAACACTTGCCTGAAAACTATATGTAGAAATTAAATTGTATAAATAGTTAACACTGAACAATTCAATCCATAACTAAGTGCAAATGAGATGGCAGCTGGGAATTTAAAATGTAAAGTGCAAATCAGTTACAAAATTTAAGCTGTATTAATGGCAAAATGTACTGATGACACTGAACAATTTACTTTGAAGTGTGGCTTTAGTAACTAACTCATATGGTGTGGAACCAGTTAAATGTATGCAATACTGGAAATGAGTAAGTCATATTTGCTTTTTTGGTGCAAGGTGGACGAAGTACATGGGTGGAACTTTCAAGTGATATGCGTGACACTACACCTCAGCAACGCATTGTATAATACTTCACTTTCTATGGGGCTTCAATGTCGTAGAAAAATATCAGAAAGGGCTTGGAAGAACAGGAAGGACCAGGTAACTCTGTGGAGAGTATAGATATTAGACGTGGGTACCCGGCGTGAACCACAACTGGTGTATGGTTGTTTACACAGCAGAAAGCGTGCATCTGGGCATGTTGGCTGCTTCTTTTACGGAGAACAAAACATTTGCACACTACTCAGACATGCCTAAAAACAAGCTTAAGTGAAACTTTGAACTGGGACAGTAAGTTTTGCTGTAACAATCACTGGGAAAACAAGACTGGTGATGAACTGGGAATAAAACAACAGAGGAAAGGGGTCAAAAAATTTTTTTTGACTACAGACCTTACAAAAAAAACTGCACCTATTTCCAGGTCATAGGCGCTGAGTATTAGTAGACACTATGATGGTCACGAGCTGCTGTAGAAGCTGAGCACGCCACTGGCTTAGGGCTAAATGGCACTGGTTCCGCATTATGGCTAAGCCAGTGAACTTCTTGGGAGAAACTACGGGAGAAGAACACAACACACATGGACGGCGAAGGCGTGAGGACGCTGTAGGAGGCAGGAGATGGTGCTGAAGTGTTGAAGGGCTGTAGAGAGGGTGATGGTGAACACATGTTACTACGGCTGGAATGTGCGTGATGCCTATGTCCAGTTTTGTGGAAAAATGAGACGAAGATCTATCTCGGGTCCCGTCAAGACGCTGGGGTAGCAGATAACTCTTTAGGCTAGCAGGTGCGTTGGATGACGACGGATGATGTTGACTGGTGTCGGCCGATCCTCACCTGAAGAGGAGCTCACAATGCCGCTGACTCCGCTCTGTCTGCACCGGTATTGCTGTTCTTACTGTGAGACAGCGGTTTTTAGTCTCGATCTCGAGTAGTATGGTAGCAATGATACGGCCCGTGGAATCAGTTGGCTTTAATCGGGTAGGGTGAGTGCATGGGCAGTGTGGTGACGCAAGCCGGTCCGTGGAGGAGGCTTCAGTATGCAGTAAGTCGGTCCAGGCAGGAGTGAGAGGGGTGGACTGTGTGTCCCCTGACACATTGAGCCAGAGAGCAGCCTGGATGCAGTATAGACAGTCAGAGCAGACAGTGGGCTGTGTGCTCTGCAATGCAAGCTATCTCACCTGCCTTGGTGGTCAGGTGCTGCGCGCCAGGTAGTCAGGTCACCTGCGCGGTGATAAATTCACCCTGCACCCAGTGGTCAGTGCTACGCTGAGTCGGTCAGTTGCGCCTGCGCGGTGGTCAGGTCACCCTGCCTTGGTGGTCAGGTCACCCCTGCAGCGGTGGTCAGATCACCCCTGCAGCAGTGGTCAGGTGCACCCCTGCCTTGGTGGTCAGTCACCCCCTGCCTTGGTGGTCAGGTCACCTGCCTTGGTGGTCAGGTCACCCTGCAGCAGTGGTCAGGTCACCTGCCTTGGTGGTCAGGTCACCCCTGCAGCCGAGTGGTCAGGTGCCCTGCCGCGGTGATCAGGTCACCTTGCCCTGCCTTGGTGGTGGATGCCTGCCTTCGTGGTCGGGTCACCCCTGCCTCGGTGGTCAGGTCACCCTGCCCCAGCCCAGTGGTCAGGTCACCCTGCCTTGGTGGTCAAGGTCACCCCTGCCCCCTTTGATGGTCAGGTCACCCTGCCTTGGTGGTCAGGTCACCCTGCGCCCAGTGGTCAGGTCACCCCTGCCCTTGGTGGTCAGGTAACCCTGCCTTGATGGTCAGGTCCACCTGCCTTGGTGTGGGTGCCTTTCGCCAGTCAGTCAGGTCACCCCTGCCTTGGTGGTCAGGTCACTGCCCTGCCTTGGTGGTCAAGTCCACCCTGCCTTGGTGGTCAGGTGCACTGCCTTGGTGGTCAGGTCACTGCCTTGGTGGTCGGGTACCCTGCCTTGGCCGGTCAGGTCACTGCCTTGGTGGTCAGGTAACCCTGCTGCCTTGGTGATCAGATCACTGCCTTGGTGATCAGGTCACCTGCCTTGGTAGTCAGGTCACCCTGCCTTGGTGGTCAGGTAACCCCTGCGCCAGTGGTCAGGTCACCCCCTGCCTTGAGTGGTCAGGTCACCTGCCTTGTTGGTCAGGTCACCCCTCGCCCACGTGGTCGGGTCACCCTGCCTTGGTGGTCGGGTCACCCTGCCTTGGTGGTCGGGTCACCCTGCCTTGGTGGTCGGGTCACCCTGCCTTGGTGGTCGGGTCACCCTGCCTTGGTGGTCGGGTCACCCTGCCTTTGAGTAGTCAGGTCCACCCCTACCCCCAGCAGCATTAGGATGCACTGCCTTGGTGGTCAGGTCATACCCTGCCTTGGTGGTCAGGTCACCCCTGCCTTCGGTGGTCAGGTCTTGCCAGCAGTGGTCAGATTCACCTACCTTGGTGGTCGGTCACCTTGCGTGGTCAGGTCACCCCTGCGCGTGGTCAGGGTCACCCTGCCTTGGTGGTCGGGTCACCTTGCCTTGGTGGTCAGGTGCCTACGCTGATGGTCAGGTCACCCCTAGCCCGGTGGGTCAGGTCCACCCTGCCTTGGTGGTCAGTCTGCCTGCCTTGGTGATCAAGATCCCACCCTGCCATGGTGGTCAGGTCCCTGCCTTGGTGATGAGTCACCCTGCCTTGGTGGTCAAGTTACCCCTGCCTTGAGTGGTCAGGTCACCCTGCCTTGAGTGGTCAGGTCCACCCCTGCAGCGGTGGTCAGGTCACCCTGGCAGTGGTCAGGTCTTCACGCCGGTGGTCAGGTCACCCTGCGCTTGTTGGTCGAGTCACGCCTGCGCCGATCGTCAGGTCCCCCTGCGCTTGTGTCAGATTCCCTGCGCGTTGGTCAGATTCTTTCTGCGCCGATGGTCGGTCGCCTGCGCCGGTGAGTCGGTCTTCTTGTGATGGTCGAGTCACCCTGCGCCAGTGATCGGGTCACCCTGCCGCTGGTGATGGAGTGCCCTGCAGCAGTGGTCAGGTGCGCCCTGCCGGTGGTCAGGTCACCCCCTGCCTTGGTGTTGGTGCCTGCCTGCGTGTTCGGTTCTTTCTTGCCTTGGTGGTCGGTGCACACACAGCAGTGGTCAGGTCACCCTGCCTTGGTGATGGTCGCCTGCAGCCCGGTGGTCGGGGTGCCACACCGCGTGATGGTCAGGTGCCCCCTGCGCCCGATGGTCAGGTGCCCCTGCCTTGGTGGTCAGTGCTGTGGCGTGGTTCAAATTCCTTTCTTTTGATATCAGTTACTTCCTGCGTAGATGGTCGGGTCACCTGCGCTATGGTCAGGTCACCTGCCTTGGTGGTCAGGTCACTGCAGCGGTATTCGGTGCACCTGCCTTGGTGGTCAGGTCTTACCTGCCTTGGTGGTCAGGGTGCCTGCAGCCAGGTGATTCAGATTATTTGCGTGGTGCAGTCAAATTCACCTGTGAGTGGTGAGTCACCCCTGCAGTGATAAAGCTAGCAATATATATGACAAGGTTACTGGGACAATTATTATTATTGTGTTGCCACTAATACATCCAGCACCTCTACTACTACTACTGCACTACTACTGCTACCATTTACTGCTGCTGCCCTGCCACCACCATTTCACTACCCAGCTACTACTGCTGTTCTTTCTACTCTACTGCTGCCTCTCACTACAGCAGCTGCTGCGGCTGCTGCTGTTGCTGCTGCTGCTGCTGTACTGCTGCTGCTGCAGCTGCTGCTGCTGTTGCTGCTGCTGCTGCGTGCACTGTGCTGCTGCCTGCTGCTGCTGCCTGCTGCTGTTGCTGCTGCTGCTGCCACTGCTGTGCCTGCTGCTGCCACTGCTGTGCTGGGTGCTCATGTGGCTGCTCGCCTTTCTTCTGTGCTGCTCTGCTGCTGCTGTTGCTGTGCTGCTGCTGCTGCTACTGCTGTTGCTGTGCCTGCTGCTATTGCCTGCTGCTGTTGCTGTGTGTGGCTGCTGCTGCTGACTCACTGCTGTGTTGCTGCTGCTGCTGCTGCTGCAGCTGTGACTGCTGCTGCTGTTTGCTGCTGCTGCTGCTGCTGCTGCTGCTGCTGCTCTTTGCTCTGCTGCTGTGCTGCTGCTGCCTGCTACAACTGCTGTCTGTTGTTGCTGCCACTGCTGCTGCTGTTGCTGCTGCTGCTGCTGTGCAGCTACCTGCTGTTGTTGCTGCTGCTGCTATTGCTCTGCTGCTGCTACCACCGCCGTGACCTACTGGCTGCCACCATCACTGCTTGTGCTGCTGCAACACTGCTGCTGCTGCTGCTACTGCACTGCTGCCACTGCTGCCTTGGTGCTCTGGCTACTGCCATCACTGCAGCAGCTCTTTCACTGCAGCTGCTACTGCAACCCAGCTACTCTACTCTCTGCTACTCTGCACCCCGCTAGAACTGCTAAAACCTGCACCCCATGGGCCTTGCTCAGCTGCTGTCACTGCATGGCTGCTACAGCTACTGTATTGCCTCTGCTCTAACTGCTCTACTTTTGTCAGCCGCTATTTCTACCATCACTACAGCAGCTGCTGCAACAGCTACAACTGGCTGCCTCAGCTACTTCTTTACTTCTGTGCTCTGACAGCTACCTGCTGCTGCTACTGCACTGCTGCTGCTGCTGACATAGCTACTGCTGCTCACTACACCAACACTTCACTACCTGCTACTACTACAGCAGCTACTACTGCTCTGCTCTCTACTGCTACTGTGTTGACACATGCTGCTGCTCTCTCTCTCTGAGACCTTAACCCAGTAATATATGCTGTAACCATGCAGATATTTTCCTTAAAGACGTTGGTTCCCAGTTGAGTCGATGTGTGTAGTGATGCTGTATATGGTATACTACTGCTGGTGCTACTCTGCTGGTGTACAGTGCTCTTCTTTCTGATTGCTGCTGCTGCTGGTGTCATGTGTTCCTGCCTCAAGGTGCGCTGCTGTTGGTAGTGCTGCTGCTGGTGCTGTATTGCTGTTGGTGCTGCTGCTGGTGCTGCTGCTGCTGGTGCTGGTGCTGCTGCTGGTGCTGCTGGTATTGGTGCTGCTGCTGGTGCTGCTGGTGTTGGTGCTGCTGGTGCTGCTGCTGCTGGTGCTGCTGCTGGTGCTGCTGCTACTCAGATGCTGCTCAGTGTTGTGCGTGCTGCTGGTGCTACTGCTGCTGTGGTGCTGCTGCTGGTGCTGCTGCTGTAGTGCTGCTGCTGGTTATGCTCGTGGTGTTGGTGCTGCTGCTGGTGCTCTGCTGCCTTGCTGAGTTGCTGGTGCTGGTGCTGCTGGTGTTTTGGTGCCACTGCTGGTGCTACTGCTGCTGTTGCTGCTACTACTTATGTGCTGCTGCTGCTGCTTATGCTGCTGCCACTGTTGCTTAACTGGTGCTGTTGCTGCTGCTGTTGCTGCTGCTGTTGTGTACTCTTAACAACATTAACATTGTAGCCTGTGTTATAGTAACACTTGCTGCTGTACTGGTGCTTAACAACATGCTGCTGCTGTTGCTGTTGCTGCTGTTGCTAACAACAATTGTGCTACTTGTTTGTTGCTGTTACTGTATTTACTCCTCTTCTGTGCTGCTGTTTGCTGCTGTTTTATGCCATTATTACATTTTTATTATTGTTTTTATTACTACGAGTCATTCTTATTTTCCTTCTCCTTCCTCTTCTTTTGTTTTTCTTTCTTCTCTCAGTTTCCGATGTTTTGTATCTCCAGCTCTTTCCTATTATTCTGCTTATTACATATTATATACCCCGTCAGTTTTGATCCAAGGAAGAGGAGGTAACTCTAGTTCCTTGAATTAAGAGCCCTTCTCCAGAAACTTCCCTTATACGAGTTACTTCTTTTACTCTGTGACATTTTCTGTTTAATTCCTTTTCTCTTGCTGTCTGTGTGACTGGTTGCATCTGCAAGACTGCTGTCTGTGTGACTGGTTGTATCTGTAAGACTGCTGTCTGTGTGACTGGTTGCATCTGTAAGACTGCTGTCTGTGTGACTGGTTGCATCTGCAAAACTGCTGTCTGTGTGACTGGTTGCATCTGTAAGACTGCTGTCTGTGTGACTGGTTGCATCTGCAAAACTGCTGTCTGTGTGACTGGTTGCATCTGTAAGACTGCTGTCTGTGTGACTGGTTGCATCTGTAAGACTGATGTCTGTGTGACTGGTTGCATCTGTAAGACTGCTGTCTGTGTGACTGGTTGCATCTGTAAGACTGCTGTCTGTGTGACTGGTTGCATCTGCAAGACTGCTGTCTGTGTGACTGGTTGCATCTGTAAGACTGCTGTCTGTGTGACTGGTTGCATCTGTAAGACTGCTGTCTGTGTGACTGGTTGCATCTGCAAGACTGCTGTCTGTGTGACTGGTTGCATCTGCAAGACTGCTGTCTGTGTGACTGGTTGCATCTGCAAGACTGCTGTCTGTGTGACTGGTTGCATCTGTAAGACTGCTGTCTGTGTGACTGGTTGCATCTGTAAGACTGCTGTCTGTGTGACTGGTTGCATCTGCAAGACTGCTGTCTGTGTGACTGGTTGCATCTGTAAGACTGCTGTCTGTGTGACTGGTTGCATCTGTAAGACTGCTGTCTGTGTGACTGGTTGCATCTGTAAGACTGCTGTCTGTGTGACTGGTTGCATCTGTAAGACTGCTGTCTGTGTGACTGGTTGCATCTGTAAGACTGCTGTCTGTGTGACTGGTTGCATCTGCAAGACTGCTGTCTGTGTGACTGGTTGTATCTGTAAGACTGCTGTCTGTGTGACTGGTTGCATCTGTAAGACTGCTGTCTGTGTGACTGGTTGCATCTGTAAGACTGCTGTCTGTGTGACTGGTTGCATCTGTAAGACTGCTGTCTGTGTGACTGGTTGCATCTGTAAGACTGCTGTCTGTGTGACTGGTTGCATCTGTAAGATTGCTGTCTGTTTGACTGGTTGTATCTGTAAGACTGCTGTCTGTGTGACTGGTTGCATCTGTAAGACTGCTGTCTGTGTGACTGGTTGCATCTGTAAGACTGCTGTCTGTGTGACTGGTTGCATCTGCAAGACTGCTGTCTGTGTGACTGGTTGCATCTGCAAGACTGCTGTCTGTGTGACTGGTTGCATCTGCAAGACTGCTGTCTGTGTGACTGGTTGCATCTGTAAGACTGCTGTCTGTGTGACTGGTTGCATCTGTAAGACTGCTGTCTGTGTGACTGGTTGCATCTGCAAGACTGCTGTCTGTGTGACTGGTTGCATCTGCAAGACTGCTGTCTGTGTGACTGGTTGCATCTGTAAGACTGCTGTCTGTGTGACTGGTTGCATCTGTAAGACTGCTGTCTGTGTGACTGGTTGCATCTGTAAGACTGCTGTCTGTGTGACTGGTTGCATCTGCAAGACTGCTGTCTGTGTGACTGGTTGCATCTGTAAGACTGCTGTCTGTGTGACTAGTTGCATCTGTAAGACTGCTGTCTGTGTGACTGGTTGCATCTGTAAGACTGCTGTCTGTGTGACTGGTTGCATCTGCAAGACTGCTGTCTGTGTGACTGGTTGCATCTGTAAGACTGCTGTCTGTGTGACTGGTTGCATCTGTAAGACTGCTGTCTGTGTGACTGGTTGCATCTGTAAGACTGCTGTCTGTGTGACTGGTTGCATCTGTAAGACTGCTGTCTGTGTTACTGGTTGCATCTGTAAGACTGCTGTCTGTGTGACTGGTTGCATCTGCAAGACTGCTGTCTGTGTGACTGGTTGCATCTGCAAGACTGCTGTCTGTGTGACTGGTTGCATCTGTAAGACTGCTGTCTGTGTGACTGGTTGCATCTGTAAGACTGCTGTCTGTGTGACTGGTTGCATCTGTAAGACTGCTGTCTGTGTGACTGGTTGCATCTGTAAGACTGCTGTCTGTGTGACTGGTTGCATCTGCAAGACTGCTGTCTGTGTTACTGGTTGTATCTGTAAGACTGCTGTCTGTGTGACTGGTTGCATCTGTAAGACTGCTGTCTGTGTGACTGGTTGCATCTGTAAGACTGCTGTCTGTGTGACTGGTTGCATCTGTAAGACTGCTGTCTGTGTGACTGGTTGCATCTGTAAGACTGCTGTCTGTGTGACTGGTTGCATCTGTAAGACTGCTGTCTGTGTGACTGGTTGCATCTGTAAGACTGCTGTCTGTGTGACTGGTTGCATCTGTAAGACTGCTGTCTGTGTGACTGGTTGCATCTGTAAGACTGCTGTCTGTGTGACTGATTGCATCTGTAAGACTGCTGTCTGTGTGACTGGTTGCATCTGTAAGACTGCTGTCTGTGTGACTGGTTGCATCTGTAAGACTGCTGTCTGTGTGACTGGTTGCATCTGTAAGACTGCTGTCTGTGTGACTGGTTGCATCTGTAAGACTGCTGTCTGTGTGACTGGTTGCATCTGTAAGACTGCTGTCTGTGTGACTGGTTGCATCTGCAAGACTGCTGTCTGTGTGACTGGTTGCATCTGTAAGACTGCTGTCTGTGTGACTGGTTGCATCTGTAAGACTGCTGTCTGTGTGACTGGTTGCATCTGTAAGACTGCTGTCTGTGTGACTGGTTGCATCTGTAAGACTGCTGTCTGTGTGACTGGTTGGATCTGTAAGACTGCTGTCTGTGTGACTGGTTGCATCTGTAAGACTGCTGTCTGTGTGACTGGTTGCATCTGTAAGACTGCTGTCTGTGTGACTGGTTGCATCTGTAAGACTGCTGTCTGTGTGACTGGTTGCATCTGCAAGACTGCTGTCTGTGTGACTGGTTGCATCTGTAAGACTGCTGTCTGTGTGACTGGTTGCATCTGTAAGACTGCTGTCTGTGTGACTGGTTGGATCTGTAAGACTGCTGTCTGTGTTACTGGTTGCATCTGTAAGACTGCTGTCTGTGTGACTGGTTGCATCTGCAAGACTGCTGTCTGTGTGACTGGTTGCATCTGTAAGACTGCTGTCTGTGTGACTGGTTGCATCTGTAAGACTGCTGTCTGTGTGACTGGTTGCACCTGTAAGACTGCTGTCTGTGTGACTGGTTGCATCTGTAAGACTGCTGTCTGTGTGACTGGTTGCATCTGTAAGACTGCTGTCTGTGTGACTGGTTGCATCTGTAAGACTGCTGTCTGTGTGACTGGTTGCATCTGTAAGACTGATGTCTGTGTGACTGGTTGTATCTGTAAGACTGCTGTCTGTGTGACTGGTTGAATCTGTAAGGCTGCTGTCTGTGTGACTGGTTGCATCTGTAAGAATGCTGTCTGTGTGACTGGTTGCATCTGTAAGAATGCTGTCTGTGTGACTGGTTGCATCTGTAAGACTGCTGTCTGTGTGACTGGTTGCATCTGTAAGACTGCTGTCTGTGTGACTGGTTGCATCTGTAAGAATGCTGTCTGTGTGACTGGTTGCATCTGTAAGAATGCTGTCTGTGTGACTGGTTGCATCTGTAAGACTGCTGTCTGTGTGACGGGTTGTATCTGTAAGACTGCTGTCTGTGTGACTGGTTGTATCTGTAAGACTGCTGTCTGTGTGACTGGTTGCATCTGTAAGACTGCTGTCTGTGTGACTGGTTGCATCTGCAAAACTGCTGTCTGTGTGACTGGTTGCATCTGTAAGACTGCTGTCTGTGTGACTGGTTGCATCTGTAAGACTGCTGTCTGTGTGACTGGTTGCATCTGTAAGACTGCTGTCTGTGTGACTGGTTGCATCTGCAAGACTGCTGTCTGTGTGACTGGTTGCATCTGTAAGACTGCTGTCTGTGTGACTGGTTGCATCTGTAAGACTGCTGTCTGTGTGACTGGTTGCATCTGTAAGACTGCTGTCTGTGTTACTGGTTGCATCTGTAAGACTGCTGTCTGTGTGACTGGTTGCATCTGTAAGACTGCTGTCTGTGTGACTGGTTGCATCTGTAAGACTGCTGTCTGTGTTACTGGTTGCATCTGCAAGACTGCTGTCTGTGTGACTGGTTGTATCTGTAAGACTGCTGTCTGTGTGACTGGTTGCATCTGTAAGGCTGCTGTCTGTGTGACTGGTTGCATCTGTAAGACTGCTGTCTGTGTGACTGGTTGCATCTGTAAGACTGCTGTCTGTGTGACAGGTTGCATCTGTAAGACTGCTGTCTGTGTGACTGGTTGAATCTGTAAGGCTGCTGTCTGTGTGACTGGTTGCATCTGTAAGACTGCTGTCTGTGTGACTGGTTGCATCTGTAAGACTGCTGTCTGTGTGACTGGTTGCATCTGTAAGACTGCTGTCTGTTTGACTGGTTGCATCTGTAAGACTGCTGTCTGTGTGACTGGTTGCATCTTTAAGACTGCTGTTTGTGTGACAGGTTGCATCTGTAAGACTGCTGTCTGTGTGACTGGTTGCATCTGTAAGACTGCTGTCTGTGTGACTGGTTGCATCTGTAAGACTGCTGTCTGTGTGACTGGTTGCATGTGCAAGACTGCTGTCTGTGTGACTGGTTGCATCTGCAAGACTGCTGTCTGTGTGACTGGTTGCATCTGTAAGACTGCTGTCTGTGTGACTGGTTGCATCTGTAAGACTGCTGTCTGTGTGACTGGTTGCATCTGTAAAACTGCTGTCTGTGTGACTGGTTGCATCTTTAAGACTGCTGTCTGTGTGACTGGTTGCATCTGCAAGACTGCTGTCTGTGTGACTGGTTGCATCTGCAAGACTGCTGTCTGTGTGACTGGTTGCATCTGCAAGACTGCTGTCTGTGTGACTGGTTGCATCTGCAAGACTGCTGTCTGTGTGACTGGTTGCATCTGCAAGACTGCTGTCTGTGTGACTGGTTGCATCTGCAAGACTGCTGTCTGTGTGACTGGTTGCATCTGTAAGACTGCTGTCTGTGTGACTGGTTGCATCTGCAAGACTGCTGTCTGTTTGACTGGTTGCATCTGCAAGACTGCTGTCTGTGTGACTGGTTGCATCTGCAAGACTGCTGTCTGTGTGACTGGTTGCATCTGTAAGACTGCTGTCTGTGTGACTGGTTGCATCTGTAAGACTGCTGTCTGTGTGACTGGTTGCATCTGTAAGACTGCTGTCTGTATGACTGGTTGCATCTGTAAGACTGCTGTCTCTGTGGCTGGTTGCATCTACAAGACTACTATCAGTGTAGCTGGTTGCATCTGCAAGACTGCTGTCTCTGAGGCTGGTTGCATCTGTAAGACTGCTGTCTGTGTGACTGGTTGCATCTGTAAGACTGCTGTCTCTGTGGCTGGTTGCATCTACAAGACTGCTGTCTGTGTGACTGGTTGCATCTGTAAGACTGCTGTCTGTGTGACTGGTTGCATCTGTAAGACTGCTGTCTCTGTGGCTGGTTGCATCTACAAGACTGCTGTCTGTGTGACTGGTTGCATCTGTAAGACTGCTGTCTGTGTGACTGGTTGCATCTGTAAGACTGCTGTCTCTGTGGCTGGTTGCATCTACAAGACTGCTGTCTGTGTGACTGGTTGCATCTGTAAGACTGCTGTCTGTGTGACTGGTTGCATCTGTAAGACTGCTGTCTGTGTGACTGGTTGCATCTACAAGACTACTGTCTGTGTGACTGGTTGCATCTGTAAGAATGCTGTCTGTGTGACTGGTTGCATCTGTAAGACTGCTGTCTGTTTGATTGGTTGCATCTGTAAGACTGCTGTCTGTGTGACTGGTTGCATCTGTAAGACTGCTGTCTGTGTGACTGGTTGCATCTACAAGACTGCTGCTGCTGCCTCCATGCAACTTATGTCTCGTTGCTTCATTATTGGCGTTTCAGAACGGAGCTGAATTACAGTTATTGGTGTAGTGGAAATTATGTGGTAGAGGCGACGCTGCCAAGGCAGTACCACCAACATCAACCACACCACAACCAGTGTACTTATGGCTGAGAGAGAGAGAGAGAGAGAGAGAGAGAGAGAGAGACAGTGAGAGTGAGAGAGAGTGAGAGAGAGTGAGAGAGAGAGAGAGAGAGAGAGAGAGAGAGAGAGAGAGATCGCATTACAGGTGTCAATATTTACAGTCTGGTGGGACGCGGACCAGAACATATAGATGATAAATTTGATGAGTTCCTGTCATACCTGTTATAAACACGTACTCACCTAATTGTAGTTGCATCGGTCGAAACTCAGCTCTTGGCCCCGCCTCTTCACTGAACGCTACTAGGTCCTGTCTCTCCCTGCTCCATGAGCTTTATCATACCTCATCTTAAAGCTATGTATGGTTCCTGCCTCCACTACATCGCTCACCAGACTGTTCCACTTCCTAACCACTCTATAACATCCCTGTGGCTCATCTGAGTCTTCAACTTCCAAGAGTGACCCCTTGTTTCTGTGTTCCCTCTCTGGAACATCTTGTCTCTGTCCACCCTGTCTATTCCACATAGTATTTTGTATGTCGTTATCATGTCTCCCCTATCCCTCCTGTCCTCCAGTGTCGTCAGGCCGATTTCCCTCAAACTTTCTTCATAGGACATTCCCCTTAGCTCTGGCACTAACCTTGTCGCAAACCTTTGCACTTTCTCCAATTTCTTAACGCGCTTGACCCGGCGAGGATTCCAAACTGGTGCTGCATACTCCAGTATGGGCCTGACGCACCCGGTGTACAGTGTCTTGAAAGATTCCTTACTTAGGTATCGGAATGCTAATCTCAGGTTCGCCAGGCGCCCATATGCTGCAGCAGTTATCTGGTTGATGTGTGCTTCCGGAGACGTGTTCGATGTTATACTCACCCCAAGATCTTTCTCCTTGAGCGAGGTTCGCAGTCGTTGGCCACCTAGCCTGTACTCCGTCTGCGGTCTTCTTTGCCCTTCTCCGATCTTCATTATTATTATAATAAAAAAGAAGCGGTAAACCACAAGGGTTATACAGCCACCAATCTTCATGACTTTGCACTTCGCAGGGTTGAATTCAAGAAGCCAGTTGCTGGACCAGGTGTCCAGCCTGTCCAGGTCTCTTTGTAGTCCTGCCTGATCCTCATCTGATTTAATTCTCCTCATTAACATCATCTGCGAACATGGGCACCTCTGAGTCTATCCCTTCCATCATGTCATTCACATATACCAAAAATAGCACTGGTCCTAGGACCGACCCCTGTGGGACCCCGCTCGTCACAGGTGCCCACTGTGATACCTCATCCCGTACCATGACTCGTTGTTGCCCCCCTGTCAGGTATTCTCTGATCCATTGTAGTGCCCTTTCCGTTATATGCGCCTGATCCTCTAGTTTCTGCACTAATCTCTTGTGAGGAACTGTGTCGACGGCCTTCTTGCAGTCCAAGAAAATGCAATCCACCCACCCCTCTCTCTCATATCTTACTTCTGTTACTTTATCATAAAGCTCCAGAAGGTTTGTGACACAGGATTTGCCTTCCATGAAACCGTGCTGGTTGTTATTTATACTTTTGTTCCGTTCCAGGTGCTCCACGTGTGTGTACTCACCTAATTGTTTTTACAGGGGTCGAGACTCAGCTCCTGGCCCCGCCTCTTCACTGATCGCTACTAGATGCTCTCCCTCTCTGCTTCCTGAGCTTTGTCATACCTCTTCTTAAAACTATGTATGGTTCCTGCCTCCACTACTTCACTTGCTAGGCTATTCCACTTCCTGACGACTCTATGACTGAAGAAATACTTCCTAACGTCCCTGTGACTCGTCTGAGTCTTCAGCTTCCAGTTGTGACCCCTTGTTTCTGTGTCCCCTCTCTGGAACATCCTATCTCTGTCCACCTTGTCTATTCCCCGCAGTATCTTGTATGTCGTTATCATGTCTCCCCTGACCCTTCTGTCCTCCAGTGTCGTCAGTCCGATTTCCCTCAACCTTTCCTCGTACGACATTCCCCTGAACTCTGGGACTTGCCTTGTTGCAAACCTTTGTACTTTCTCTAACTTCTTGACGTGCTTGACCAGGTGTGGGTTCCAGAATGGTGCTGCATACTCCAGTATGGGCCTAACATACACAGCGTACAGTGTCTTGAACGATTCCTTATTAAGGTATCGGAACGCTATTCTCAGGTTAGCCAGGCGCCCGTATGCTGCAGCAGTTATTTGGTTGATGTGTGCCTCCGGTGACGTGCTCGGTGTTATGGTCACCCCGAGGTCTTTCTCCCTGAGTGAGGTCTGTAGTCTTTGTCCACCTAGCCTATACTCTGTCTGCGGTCTTCTTTGCCCCTCCCCAATCTTTATGAATTTGCATTTGGCAGGGGTGAATTCGAGAAGCCAGTTTCTGGACCACATGTCCAGCCTGTCCAGGTCTCTTTGCAGTCCTGCCTCATCCTCATCCGATTTAATTCTTCTCATCAGCTTCACATCATCTGCGAACAGGGACACTTCAGAGTCTATTCCTTCCATCATGTCGTTCGCATATATCAAAAATAGCACTGGTCCTAGAACTGGCCCCTGTGGGACCCCGCTCGTCACAGGCGCCCACTGTGATGCCTCTTCACATACCATGACTCGTTGTTGCCTCCCTGTCAGGTATTCCCTGATCCATTGCAGTGCCCTCCTCCAGCTTCTGCACTAATCTCTTGTGGGGAACTGTGTCAAAGGCCTTCCTGCAGTCTAGGAAAATGCAATCAACCCACCCCTCTCTCTCGTGTCTTACTTCTGTTACCTTGTCATAAAACTCCAGAAGGTTTGTGACACAGGATTTGTCTTCCATGAACCCATGCTGGTTTTCATTTATAATCTTGTCCCGTTCCAGGTGTTCCACCACTCTCCTACTGATAATCTTCTCCATGACTTTGCACACAATACATGTCAAAGACACAGGTCTGTAGTTTAGTGCCTCATTTCTGTTTCCTTTCTTAAATATGGGGATTACATTTGCTGTCTTCCATTTCTCAGGTAGTTGCCCAGTTTCAAGGGATGTGTTGAAGATTGTGGTTAGGGGCACACACAGCATCTCTGCTCCTTCTCTACGGACCCACGGGGAGATGTTGTCCGGTCCCATCGCCTTTGAGGTATCAAGGTCACTTAGCAGCTTCTGCACCTCCTCCTCGGTTGTTCGTATGTCATCCAACACTTGTTGGTATATTTCCTCTTGATGTTCCCTTCTGTGCTGTCTTCCCAGAGCCCTTCCTGTCTCTACTGTAAAAACTTCCTTAAATCTCCTGTTTAGCTCCTCACATACCTCCTGATCATTTCTTGCGAGTTCTCCACCTTCTGTACTCAGTCTGATCACCTGGTCTTTGACTGTTGTCTTCCTCCTGATGTGGCTATACAACAGTTTCGGGTCAGTCTTGATTTTCGATGCTATGTTATTTTCATACTGTCGCTGGGCCTCCCTGTTTACCTGCGCATACTCGTTCCTTGCTCTGCGACTAATCTCCCTATTTTCATGTGTTCTCTGCCTTCTGTACTTTTTCCATTCTCTATTGCACTTTGTTTTTGCCTCCTTACACCGTCGGGTAAACCAGGGGCTTGTTCTGGTCTTCCCATTGTTTCTGTTGCCATTGGGAATAAACCTTTCCACTGCCTCCTCGCATTTTGTTGTTACATATTCCATCATTTCATTTACTGGCTTTCCTGCCAGTTCTCTGTCCCACGGAACCTCCTGCAGGAAGTTCCTCAACCCTATGTAGTCCCCCCTTTTATAGTCAAGCTTTTCCCATTCAACTCCTGTTACTCTCTCCACTTGCAACTCTACTATGTACTCAAAGCACAGAACCACGTGGTCACTAGCTCCTAGGGGACTCTCATATGTGATGTCCTCAATGTCTGAACTGCCCAGGGTGAACACAAGGTCCAATCTTGCTGGTTCATCCTCCCCTCTCACTCTGGTAGTGTCCTTAACATGTTGGTGCATGAGGTTTTTCAGCACCACATCCAGCATCTTGGCTCTCCATGTTTCGGGACCCCCATGTGGCTCCAGGTTTTCCCAGTCAATCTCCCTGTGGTTGAAATCCCCCATAACCAGCAACTTTGCTCTGCTGGAGTGAGCTCTTCTTGCCACCTCAGCAAGTGTGTCCACCATTGCTTTGTTGCTCTCTTCATATTCCTCTCTTGGTCTCCTGCAGTTCTGTGGTGGATTATACATCACTGCAATGACCACCTTGTGCTCCCCAGACTGAAGTATACCTCCTATGAAGTCCCTTTCTCCTGTCTCGTCTATGCCTCCCATTTTCTCGAATTTCCCTCTGCTTTTTTATGAGCAGAGCAACCCCACCTCCCCCTCTGCCCCTTCTATTTTTCCTCATGATCTGGTATCCTGGTGGGAAGATTGCATCTGTTATTGTCTCTGTGAGTTTTGTTACTGTAACTGCTATGATGTCTGAGGACTTCTCATTGATTCTTTCTTGCTATTCCTCATATTTATTCGTTAATCCATCCGCATTTGTGTACCAAACATTCAACTTCTGTTCTAATACTGTAACTGTGGTCCTGGGGGAATACTGGGGTTGGGAGAGCAGGAGCCCTGGTGGGGGCCGTGGGGGGTTGCAGTGGAGGTGGAGGAAGAGCTCCCATAGGGTGTTAGTCGTGGTGCAGGGGGTGGGAACAGAGGGATCGGTGTGTGATTGTTGGTTTGGATTGTTCAGTTGCCTTGGGGGTGTCGTGGCTGGAGTCCTTCTGCAGGTGTTTCTGGGGGGTGTGCTTGTCCTTCCACCTGTTCCTGGGTTATTCTACTCTCCTTTTTCATTTCCTCCCATTCCTCCTTTCGTTTGTGTGTGTGTGTGTGTGTGTGTGTGTGTGTGTGTGTGTGTGTGTGTGTGTATTCACCTAGCTGTGGTTGCACGGGTCGAGTCATAGCTCCTGGCCCACACACACACACACACGCACACACACACACACACACACACACACACACACACACACACACACACACACACACACACACACACACACACGCGCACACGAGACATATGCTTAATGCTCTTCCCCATGAAATAGGAACATACAAGGTCCAAAACTATTAAAAAATTCTGTTTTGACTGCCCAGGGCGGTATAATGGGGGCAGTTGTGTTGGGATCATTGTCCTGTCGAGGGGAAGGGAGGGTTGACGGGGAGGAGAGGAAGCGAGGGTTGACGGGGAGGAGAGGAAGGGAGGGTTGACGGGAAGAGAGAAAGGGAGGAAGAGTGAGGGGGCGAAGGGGAGGGAAGGTTAAAAAGGAAAGAGGGGAGGTAAGAGGTAAACAGCGTGGGGAGAACAGCAGGCACAAGGGAAGAAACAGAGTGAAATAATGAGGAGAGGGGATGGTAGGGGACATAAAATAAAGGAGAGGGGAATAACCGGGAGGGAAGAGGGGAAAGATAAACTGTGGCATGAAAAGAAAGGGAGATATAGGAAAAAAAAGAGACAATAGAAACCTGCTTCTGATGTGTTGAATCTGCTGACTGGTGGGCGAAACGTCCGCTAGTATTAAACACACTCAGGTGTTTCGCCTTACCCATCAACACGCGACTTGAATACCAGAGACAACACAAGTATTTTGTGAGGTAGAGATGAGGTAATCAGTCCCCACTGGCTGATCTTAATGTTATGTTCAGTGCTCAGTTTGACAGCCACAAAGACAGATATTATACCACAAGACGGGCGGTTTTATTTTGGTTGTAGTTCCTTCAAGGTCGTTACAAGTCATTACATATAATTTAACTGACTCACATTTGAAAAAAGCTCTGAGTTAAATATTATTTATTTTTTGATTAATATATTATTATAATTATTATTAAAGCGCAAATGTCATAAAACATCCGGGTAATAGAAAATAATCATGTTTGATCCAAGGAAAGGAAGGGCAGCTCCAGTGCCTTCGATTCTTTAAGAATGACAAGGAAAACAACATAAGTGACATTTCAGGGCTTATATCTCAAATATTTCATCCAGTTTCCCGGCAGTGTGCCCAGAATGCTGCAGGAATTTCCTTACTGGATAGCAAAACTGTGGCTGCTCTGGGCTCCTTGAATTCCATGATGAGTTTTTCTTCTAACACACACACACACACACACACACACACACACTATATATATATATATATATATATATATATATATATATATATATATATATATATATATATATATATCTATATATATATATATATATATATATCTATATATATATATATATATATATATATATATATATATATATATATATATATATATATATGTATGGGCCCCATAGCGAGTGAAGACCATGCATCGGACCACAGATATAAAAGATATCTCCGGAGCTTTAATGTGTCTTTAGGGAGGAAAACAATGGTAGTTACCAGGTGTGAAGCGTGTAGGAGATGTCAGTCGTCACTCAGCAGGTGTGTGGAAGGTGAGTGAAGGTGATGTCAGTAGAGGAAAAGTGAAAGTGCGAGAGACACACCTCCACTCACTCACAGTCCAGACAACACTGATCCTTACTCTACCTTGTACCCCAAGGCTGCCTTCACACGCCTCCCTCCACCACGCCTCCTCCACCACGCCTCCTCCACCACTCCCCTTCCACCACGCCCCTTCCACCACGCCTCCTCCACCACACCCTCCTTCCCCACACCCCCACTACGACCCCCTCCAACACGGATGAGCAGCCAAGTTCATAACATCACTCATAAAACAAACCACATGAAGAAAGACTACGATATTTTCACACATTCATTAATATTGAATAACTTTGATTCACTCAGACACGAAGAACTACTGAAGTCCTGAATGAATTCAGAACTCAGAACACTGGAGTGCAGCTGCGAGGCAGAAGATGTAACATGTATCTATGGAAGACTGAAATATACCACCCACCAATGTTTTCAGAACGACGACAATGTAGTCACCTAAGCCGGCCAAACACTTCGCAATTAATGCATTTAAATAGAAGCATCGTGCCCCAGTGCGAAGAGTTGCCCGAGTCTTGAGGACCACTTGGTCAGTATACAGCTGTCAGCCAAGGTAGATGGGTCAGAAGAACTGATAATAAGTTACAGTGACCAGCAAGATATAGGTTATGGTGAGGGAGGTCAGGAGCCATGATACTCGCTGCCTCACTTAACTACTCACCAAACCCACATTTAACCCATGCTAAACACCCGTGGATCATCATATATATTAATGAGACGGGGCACTCTGAAGTCACCAGAGTCGTGACGTCTGTTCAGTGACTGTATCAGGACGATTATCTGATAATGCAGCAACGGAGTCAATAATAGTCACAACAGAACTGGTGGTGACCAGTAACCGAACCACTGGTGCACACAACTCTCTGTGTGTCAGTGCAATAATATTGCCAGTTATTTAAGAAAGAGTTGTAGCCCAGGTCTTACATTCACTTATAATCTCTCATGTAAATTCCACGCCTTTGTTCCATTATTATATAGAGTGGGCCACGGGGGTGTTGAGGCTCGGAACAACCTCCAGGTATACTCCCTGTTTTCATGCGGACTGTGAGTGGAGGGTGGGGGAGAGAGCCTTCTGCTTTATTATCCTTGACTCACACACCTAGATAATACACGAATGCCCCCATGATCTAAGCAGAAGTAGATAGTTCTTAGCACGAAGTCTCGGTGTGGACTTGCAAGCCAAGTCTCGGTGTGGACTTGCAAGCCAAGTCTCGGTGTGGACTTAACCAAATATAAGATTAAAATTGTGCCCATTGGTTGTTGTTGTTGTTGTTATTATTATTATTGTTGTTGTTATTTTTATTATTATTATTATTATTATTATTATTATTATTATTGTTATTATTATTATTATTATTATTATTATTATTATTATTATTATTATTATTATTGTTGTTGTTATTTTTATTATTATTGCATGTCTGTATATCTAATGTTCAAGAAATACAATAATGTTAGCAGCCTAGCTAAGAGGATATTGATTATCTGAACATCAAGAGCCTTACAAGCAGGAGATCCCAAGTGAGTGAGAATATTCTTTAAGAAACTTACTACTGAATCTTGAGTTTTCCCCGAGGTACGTTTATTCTCCTCTCTGAGGATGAGAGGTTCCTAGTCCAGTTCTATAGGTGGTACCTCCCTATAGGTGTGTTACTCTTGGTCCCCAAGGGTAACACACCTAGTTTGGCTGGGTTCTTGTTCTTGGAGGATTGAGTGATTCTGTGGGTTAAGGCGGGCCAGTACAACATGGGTTCGGATCCTTGGCTAGTGTAGTGTTGTTACTGAACAATACCACTCGTTCGTGGTTACAATAATATATGTTTATTTATTTATTTTAACACATCGGCAGTTTCCCACCAAGGAAGGGTGGCCCGAAAAAAAACTTTCATCATTATTCACTCCATCACTGTCTTACCAGAGGCATGCTTACACTACAGTTATATAACTGCAACATTAACACCCCTCCTTCAGCACGTCAAATCCTAAAAACCATTTGTCTCCACTTGTTTCTGTCTAACACGTTCACGCATGTTTGCTGGAAGTCCTTCCAACCTTTCCTAGGCCGACCCCTACCCCGCCTTCCCTTCACTACAGATTATACATAAGAACATAAGAATACAAGAAAGAAGGAACACTGCAACAGGACTACTGACCCATACGGAGCAGGTCCATGTCCCCGCCCTGATTAGACCAATGATCCACCCCCCGGATTATCCTAATGACCCACCCAGCCTGGTCATCCCCACTCAAGGATGGAGCACTGTATCAGACCCAGCAGCACAAGCTAGTCAGGTCCAACTCACACCCACCCACACCCACTCATGTATTTATCTAACCTATTTTTAAAACTACACAACGTTTTAGCCTCAATAACTGTACTCAGGAGTTTGTTCCACTCATCCACAACTCTATTACCAAACCAGCACTTTCCTATATCCTTCCTGAATCTGAATTTTTCCAACTTGAAACCATTGCTGCGAGTCCTGTCTTGGTTGGAAATTTTCAGCACACTATTTACATCCCCTTTATTTATTCCTGTTTTCCATTTATACACCTCGATCATATCCCCCTAATTCTACGCCTTTCGAGAGAGTGCAGATTCAGGGCCCTCAGTCTAACCTCATAGGGAAGATTTCTGATACATGGGATCATCTTTGTCATCCTCCTTTGTACGTTTTCCAGAGCATTTATATCCATTCTGTAATACGGTGACCAGAACTGAGCAGCATAGTCTAAATGATGCCTAACCAAGGATATATAGAGTGAAGAACAACCTGAGGACTTCTATTATTTATACTTCTAGATATGAAGCCAAGAATTCTGTTAGCTTTATTGCGAACACTAATGCACTGTTGTCTTGGTTTTAGGTTACTGCTAACCAGAATTCCTAAATCCTTTTCGCAATCGGTAGTATTAAGATCTACATTATTTAGTTTATATGTGGCATGGTTATTTAACTGTCCAACACTTAGAACTTTGCATTTGTCAATATTAAACTGCATCTGCCACTTTTCCGACCATTGCGTCAGTCTATTCAAATCATCCTGGAGTGCTCTACTGTCCTCATTAGAATGAATTGGACGGCCTATTTTGGTGTCATCAGCAAATTTGCTTATGTCGCTATTTATTCCCTCATCTATGTCGTTTATGTAAATTGTGAACAACAACGGGCCCAACACTGACCCCTGAGGAACACCGCTTGTGACGTACCCCCATTCTGATTTCTCCCCATTTATGCAAACTCACTGCTGTCTATTTGTCAGCCATGCCTCTACCCAGGAAAAAATTTCTCCTCCTATTCAGGTCAACAGTCCCTGCTTGGGAAGGTCAACAATCCCTGCTTGGGAAGGTCAACAGTCCCTGCTTGGGAAGGTCAACAATCCCTGCTTGGGAAGGTCAACAGCCCCTGCTAGGGAAGGTCAACAGTCAATGCTTGGGAAGGTCAACAGTCCCTGCTTGGGAAGGTCAACAGTCCCTGCTTGGGAAGGTCAATAATCCCTGCTTGGGAAGGTCAACAGTCCCTGCTTGGGAAGGTCAACAGTCGATGCTTGGGAAGGTCAACAGTCCCTGCTAGGGAAGGTCAACAGTCCTTGCTTGGCAAGGTCAACAATCCTTGCTAGGGAAGGTCAACAGTCGCTGCTAGGGAAGGTCAACAGTCCCTGCTAGGGAAGGTCAACAATCCCTGCTAGGGAAGGTCAACAGTCCCTGGTAGGGAAGGTCAACAGTCCCTGGTAGGGAAGGTCAACAGTCCCTGCTAGGGAAGGTCAACAGTCCCTGCTAGGGAAGGTCAACAGTCCCTGCTAGGGAAGGTCAACAGTCCCTGCTAGGGAAGGTCAACAGTCCCTGCTACAGAAGGTCAACAGTCCCTGGTAGGGAAGGTCAACAGTCCCTGCTAGGGAAGGTCAACAGTCCCTGGTAGGGAAGGTCAACAGTCCCTGGTAGGGAAGGTCAACAGTCCCTGGTAGGGAAGGTCAACAGTCCCTGCTAGGGAAGGTCAACAGTCCCTGGTAGGGAAGGTCAACAGTCCCTGGTAGGGAAGGTCAACTGTCCCTGCTAGGGAAGGTCAACAGTCCCTGGTAGGGAAGGTCAACAGTCCCTGGTAGGGAAGGTCAACAGTCCCTGGTAGGGAAGGTCAACAGTCCCTGCTAGGGAAGGTCAACAGTCCCTGGTAGGGAAGGTCAACAGTCCCTGCTAGGGAAGGTCAACAGTCCCTGCTAGGGAAGGTCAACAGTCCCTGCTAGGGAAGGTCAACAGTCCCTGCTAGGGAAGGTCAACAGTCCCTGCTACAGAAGGTCAACAGTCCCTGCTTGGGAAGGTCAACAGTCCCTGCTAGGGAAGGTCAACAGTCCCTGGTAGGGAAGGTCAACAGTCCCTGCTAGGGAAGGTCAACAGTCCCTGGTAGGGAAGGTCAACAGTCGATGGTAGGGAAGGTCAACAGTCCCTGGTAGGGAAGGTCAACAGTCCCTGCTAGGGAAGGTCAACAGTCCCTGCTAGGGAAGGTCAACAGTCCCTGCTAGGGAAGGTCAACAGTCCCTGCTAGGGAAGGTCAACAGTCCCTGGTAGGGAAGGTCAACAGTCCCTGCTAGGGAAGGTCAACAGTCCCTGCTAGGGAAGGTCAACAGTCCCTGCTAGGGAAGGTCAACAGTCCCTGCTAGGGAAGGTCAACAGTCCCTGCTTGGGAAGGTCAACAGTCCCTGCTAGGGAAAGTCGACAGTCCCTGCTAGGGAAGGTCAACAGTCCCTGGTAGGGAAGGTCAACAGTCCCTGGTAGGGAAGGTCAACAGTCCCTGCTAGGGAAGGTCAACAGTCCCTGCTAGGGAAGGTCAACAGTCCCTGGTAGGGAAGGTCAACAGTCCCTGGAAGGGAAGGTCAACAGTCCCTGGTAAGGAAGGTCAACAGTCCCTGCTTGGGAAGGTCAACAGTCCCTGCTAGGGAAGGTCGACAGTCCCTGCTAGGGAAGGTCAACAGTCCCTGCTAGGGAAGGTCAACAGTCCCTGGTAGGGAAGGTCAACAGTCCCTGCTAGGGAAGGTCAACAGTCCCTGCTAGGGAAGGTCAACAGTCCCTGGTAGGGAAGGTCAACAGTCCCTGGAAGGGAAGGTCAACAGTCCCTGGTAAGGAAGGTCAACAGTCCCTGCTTGGGAAGGTCAACAGTCCCTGCTAGGGAAGGTCGACAGTCCCTGCTAGGGAAGGTCAACAGTCCCTGGTAGGGAAGGTCAACAGTCCCTGGTAGGGAAAGTCAACAGTCCCTGCTAGGGAAGGTCAACAGTCCCTGGTAGGGAAGGTCAACAGTCCCTGGTAGGGAAGGTCAACTGTCCCTGCTAGGGAAGGTCAACAGTCCCTGCTAGGGATGGTCAACAGTCCCTGCTAGGGAAGGTCAACAGTCTCTGCTAGGGAAGGTCAACAGTCCCTGCTAGGGAAGGTCAACAGTCCCTGCTAGGGAAGGTCAACAGTCCCTGGTAGGGAAGGTCAACAGTCCCTGGTAGGGAAGGTCAACAGTCCCTGGTAGAGAAGGTCAACAGTCCCTGGTAGGGAAGGTCAACAGTCCCTGCTAGGGAAGGTCAACAGTTCCTGGTAGGGAAGGTCAACAGTCCCTGCTAGGGAAGGTCAACAGTCCCTGGTAGGGAAGGTCAACAGTCCCTGGTAGGGAAGGTCAACTGTCCCTGCTAGGGAAGGTCAACAGTCCCTGCTAGGGATGGTCAACAGTCCCTGCTAGGGAAGGTCAACAGTCTCTGCTAGGGAAGGTCAACAGTCCCTGCTAGGGAAGGTCAACAGTCCCTGCTAGGGAAGGTCAACAGTCCCTGGTAGGGAAGGTCAACAGTCCCTGGTAGGGAAGGTCAACAGTCCCTGGTAGAGAAGGTCAACAGTCCCTGGTAGGGAAGGTCAACAGTCCCTGCTAGGGAAGGTCAACAGTTCCTGGTAGGGAAGGTCAACAGTCCCTGCTAGGGAAGGTCAACAGTCCCTGCTAGGGAAGGTCAACAGTCCCTGGTAGGGAAGGTCAACAGTCCCTGCTAAGGAAGGTCAACAGTCCCTGCTAGGGAAGGTCAACAGTCCCTGCTAGGGAAGGTCAACAGTCCCTGCTAGGGATGGTCAACAGTCCCTGCTACAGAAGGTCAACAGTCCCTGCTAGGGAGGGTCAACAGTCCCTGCTAGGGAAGGTCAACAGTCCCTGGTAGGGAAGGTCAACAGTCCCTGGTAGGGAAGGTCAACAGTCCCTGGTAGGGAAGGTCAACAGTCCCTGCTAGGAAAGGTCAAGAGTCCCTGCTAGGGAAGGTCAAAAGTCCCTGCTAGGGAAGGTCAACAGTCCCTGCTAGTGAAGGTCAACAGTCCCTGGTAGGGAAGGTCAACAGTCCCTGCTAGGGAAGGTCAACAGTCCCTGCTAGGGAAGGTCAACAGTCCCTGCTAGGGAAGGTCAACAGTCCCTGCTTGGGAAGGTCAACAGTCCCTGCTAGGGAAGGTCAACAGTCCCTGCTAGGGAAGGTCAACAGTCCCTGGTAGGGAAGGTCAACAGTCCCTGCTAGGGAAGCTCAACAGTCCCTGCTAGGGAAGGTCGACAGTACCTGCTAGGGAAGGTCAACAGTCCCTGGTAGGGAAGGTCAACAGTCCCTGCTAGGGAAGGTCAACAGTCCCTGCTAGGGAAGGTCAACAGTCCCTGCTAGGGAAGGTCAACAGTCCCTGCTAGGGAAGGTCAACAGTCCCTGGTAGGGAAGGTCAACAGTCCCTGGTAAGGAAGGTCAACAGTCCCTGCTTGGGAAGGTCAACAGTCCCTGCTTGGGAAGGTCAACAGTCCCTGCTAGGGAAGGTCAACAGTCCCTGGTAGGGAAGGTCAACTGTCCCTGCTAGGGAAGGTCAACAGTCCCTGCTAGGGATGGTCAACAGTCCCTGCTAGGGAAGGTCAACAGTCTCTGCTAGGGAAGGTCAACAGTCCCTGCTAGGGAAGGTCAACAGTCCCTGGTAGGGAAGGTCAACAGTCTCTGCTAGGGAAGGTCAACAGTCCCTGGTAGGGAAGGTCAACAGTCCCTGGTAGAGAAGGTCAACAGTCCCTGGTAGGGAAGGTCAACAGTCCCTGCTAGGGAAGGTCAACAGTCCCTGGTAGGGAAGGTCAACAATCCCTGGTAGGGAAGGTCAACAGTCCCTGCTAGGGAAGGTCAACAGTCCCTGCTTGGGAAGGTCAACAGTCCCTGCTAGGGATAGTCAACAGTCCGTGCTAGGGAAGGTCAACAGTCCCTGGTAGGGAAGGTCAACACTCCCTGCTAGGGAAGCTCAACAGTCCCTGCTAGGGAAGGTCGACAGTCCCTGCTAGGGAAGGTCAACAGTCCCTGGTAGGGAAGGTCAACAGTCCCTGGTAGGGAAGGTCAACAGTCCCTGCTAGGGAAGGTCAACAGTCCCTGCTAGGGAAGGTCAGCAGTCTCTGCTAGGGAAGGTCAACAGTCCCTGGTAAGGAAGGTCAACAGTCCCTGCTTGGGAAGGTCAACAGTCCCTGCTTGGGAAGGTCAACAGTCTCTGCTAGGGAAGGCCAACAGTCCCTGGTAGGGAAGGTCAACAGTCCCTGGTAGGGAAGGTCAACTGTCCCTGCTAGGGAAGGTCAACAGTCCCTGCTAGGGATGGTCAACAGTCCCTGCTAGGGAAGGTCAACAGTCCCTGCTAGGGAAGGTCAACAGTCCCTGCTACAGAAGGTCAACAGTCCCTGGTAGGGAAGGTCAACAGTCCCTGGTAGAGAAGGTCAACAGTCCCTGGTAGGGAAGGTCAACAGTCCCTGCTTGGGAAGGTCAACAGTCCCTGCTAGGGAAGGTCAACAGTCCCTGGTAGGGAAGGTCAACAGTCCCTGGTAGGGAAGGTCAACAGTCCCTGCTAGGGAAGGTCAACAGTCCCTGCTAGGGAAGGTCAACAGTCCCTGGTAGGGAAGGTCAACAGTCCCTGCTAGGGAAGGTCAACAGTCCCTTCTAGGGAAGGTCAACAGTCCCTGGTAGGGAAGGTCAACAGTCCCTGATAGGGAATGTCAACAGTCCCTGCTAGGGAAGGTCAACAGTCCCTGGTAAGGAAGGTCAACAGTCCCTGCTAGGGAAGGTCAACAGTCCCTGCTTGGGAAGGTCAACAGTCCCTGGTAGGGAAGGTCAACAGTCCCTGCTACAGAAGGTGAACAGTCCCTACTAGGGAAGGTCAACAGTCCCTGCTAGGGAAGGTCAACAGTCCCTGCTAGGGAAGGTCAACAGTCCCTGCTAGGGAAGGTCAACAGTCCCTGCTAGGGAAGGTCAACAGTCCCTGCTAGGGAAGGTCAACAGTCCCTGGTAGGGAAGGTCAACAGTCCCTGCTAGGGAAGGTCAACAGTCCCTGCTAGGGAAGGTCAACAGTCCCTGATAGGGAATGTCAACAGTCCCTGCTAGGGAAGGTCAACAGTCCCTGGTAAGGAAGGTCAACAGTCCCTGCTAGGGAAGGTCAACAGTCCCTGCTTGGGAAGGTCAACAGTCCCTGGTAGGGAAGGTCAACAGTCCCTGCTACAGAAGGTCAACAGTCCCTGCTAGGGAAGGTCAACAGTCCCTGCTAGGGAAAGTCAACAGTCCCTGCTAGGGAAGGTCAACAGTCCCTGCTAGGGAAGGTCAACAGTCCCTGGTAGGGAAGGTCAACAGTCCCTGCTAGGGAAGGTCAACAGTCCCTGCTAGGGAAGGTGAACAGTCCCTGCTAGGGAAGGTCAACAGTCCCTGCTAGGGAAGGTCAACAGTCCCTGCTAGGGAAGGTCAACAGTCCCTGCTAGGGAAGGTGAACAGTCCCTGCTAGGGAAGGTCAACAGTCCCTGCTAGGGAAGGTCAACAGTCCCTGCTAGGGAAGGTCAACAGTCCCTGGTAGGGAAGGTCAACAGTCCCTGCTAGGGAAGGTCAACAGTCCCTGCTAGGGAAGGTCAACAGTCCCTGCTAGGGAAGGTCAACAGTCCCTGCTAGGGAAGGTCAACAGTCCCTGCTAGGGAAGGTCAACAGTCCCTGCTAGGGAAGGTCAACAGTCCCTGCTAGGGAAGGTCAACAGTCCCTGCTAGGGAAGGTCAACAGTCCCTGCTAGGGAAGGTCAACAGTCCCTGCAGCAACACTTCAAACCAGAAACTCTCCAGATATTGTTATAAGAGTTGGAAGACATATGAGTCTCTTAACACCTGCTGCTTTTCACTTTTACTGTGTACAAAGAAAATATGTCGTGTAGCAGTTACGAACCCACGGTTAAAGAGACCTCAATAAGCAGCACATGTATACCATAATACAGTCCAATATAGACTGTACTTACGTGTAACTTTACCTTAATAACCTTATTTTACGGTGCCTCGTGGCCTGGTGGTAACAGCTCTCGCTTCACACGGCGAGCGTCCAGGTTCGATTCCCGATGAAAGGGTGGAAACATCGGACATGTTTCCTTACACTGGTTGTCTATGTTCACCCATCAGTAAAATGGGTACCTGGGTGTTAGCCGACTGATGTGGGTCGCATCCTGGGACGCTGACCTAATTTGCCCCGACATGCTGTGTATAATAAACGGTTTTCTATATAGTAGTATGTCACTGATGTCAGTTATGGTCTGTAAACCTTGTATATGTACTTGTAATAAATAAAGATATTATATATTATTATATTACTTACCATAGAAAACGCCTCTGCACACAAAAAGAGTTTCCCATTCAAAGATTTTCTCTGTTTATCTACAAATATACATTTTCTTTGAGAAGGCGATGGTTAACTAATTCCGGTTGTCATTTATTTATTTTTTTTATTTATTTAAAAATTTGTGCACACATACAGAGGTACAAAAAATACAGAAAAGAGCAGTATGCCAAAGCCACTTATACTATGCATAGCATTACGGGCTGGCTTAAAATTAACTTAAGATGAACTAAGCAATGATGACATCGGTGATAAAACTTTAATGTAAACAGATTACTATAAAGCACAAGTGAGTATTACAAAGACAGGTCATGTGGTTGTATGCATTGTTGTACATTCAGTAGAATGGAGTATTCTGTTAGGTAGTGTATTTAAAAAATAATAAAGTTAGATTGGGTTTTAGGTTTAACATTTATGTGATATAATTGTGAGAAACATTTAAGATATACAATTTATAAGGTTCAGTTATTCAGTATTTATTTGGTTTTGGGTGAGTAAGTGATCTTTGAGAAGAGACTTGAATTTATAAACAGGTAGTGTTTCTTTTATATTTACAGGTAATGAGTTCCAGATTTTAGGGCCTTTTATGTGCATTGAGTTTTTGCATAGTGTGAGATGGACACGAGGAACATCAAAGAGTGATCTGTGCCTTGTGTTATGGTCATGTGTTCTGTTGAGGTTGGCAAGGAGATGTTTGAGGGGAGGGTTAATATCAGAGTTAAGTGTTCTATGTATGTAATAGGTGCAGTAATAAGTATGAATGTTTTGTATGGTGAATAGGTTTAGTGTATTGAATATTGGTGGAGTGTGCTGCCTATAGTGCCTATAGTTTTAATTTTTTGCAATCTGTAAATAGTTGTACATTTGTAGGTTGTCTTAAAGAATACCTTAAACACCTGTTTGCCTTTAATGGATTATTTTAAGTTAAATGTATAGAGTGCTTTTAATGTGCTTATTAACCTACATGGTCTCAAGATTTATTTTCTCTATAGATTTGAGAGCACATTAATGATATTAGAACACCATTATAACCTTGGATATTGCAATGAAGTCAGATACAATTTGTTTCCATTAGGATATTATGTAAATTCATTATTTAGGCTCATCCTTTGATGAAAGAAACTGTAGGTTTTTAATATCAGAGAGTTGTAAAACTGGAGCAACTTGCAATGTGAACAGACTGACTGATGTTGTAGTGGTCAGGCTGAGGCTTGGTTACAAGTACTGACTGATGTTGTAGTGGCCAGGCTGAGGCTTGGTTACAAGTACTGACTGATGTTGTAGTGGTCAGGCTGAGGCTTGGTTACAAGTACTGACTGATGTTGTAGTGGTCAGGCTGAGGTTTGGTTACAAGTACTGACTGATGTTGTAGTGGCCAGGCTGAGGCTTGGTTACAAGTACTGACTGATGTTGTAGTGGTCAGGCTGAGGCTTGGTTACAAGTACTGACTGATGTTGTAGTGGTCAGGCTGAGGCTTGGTTATAAGTACTGACTGATGTTGTAGTGGGCAGGCTGAGGTTTGGTTACAAATATTTCTGGTAGTTTGGGAGACACACAGATGATGATCAAACTAAATGTAAATTATGTGATCAGGCATATGGTCACTGTCTTGAACACTATGTGCTTAATTGTCCACTTATTGAGGAATACAGAGATAGACAGCATAATAACCTATGTGACATGTCAAGATATCTTATTAATGAAAATAAGATACCAGATATACTAAGCAAATTTCCTGAACTATAGATATGTAGATATGAATCCATATGTATTCCTGTTAACCTTTGCGGCCTAGTTCCTAGGCCTTTTGTGTATCCATATGCTCTCGCGCTACTGTTCACAGGATGGATATGGGGTGCACAATAAACTAGCCACTTCGGTGGCAAAATCTAAAATCTAGAGAGTTGTAATCCAGGAATAACGTTAAAGGTTTCTTTGTACTTTTTCCCAGGCTGAAATCCTCAACAGCACATATATAGATCGGTCAAGGACCGGGCAGCTCATCAGAGGGGGCGGGGGGATAGCCACCAAGAATAACCCAATAAAGTCATCATCGAGGACTCTGTTTTATTTCTATTGGAGTCCTTTAATCTTGTTCATTAGGATGCGATCCACACCAGTCAACTAACGCCCAGGTACCTACTGACTGCTAGGTAAACAGGGACAAACCATATCACGGGTGGGGTTTGAACTCTTGGCGCTCGAGTTGTAAAACTCCAGGCCAGTGCGTAAGCCACGGACAAGAAGTGTAAGGATTTACTTACTAATCCATTTGCGCCATTCCAACGGAAGAGAGGCAGCAGGTGTTACTTTGACATAATTAAGACACATACTTCCTGCTTTACCCAGGATACTTTAACTGGATTATTAACCTGGCGGGTTATTAAACCATGATAAACCAGGAAAGCCAAGCATTGTGTCGTGTCTTCATTAGTGTCCCCAGGTCCTTTTATCTTGAATGCCAATCACCACAGCTATCTCCTGGTACAGAATTTGGCTAACAGTTGAAAGGGCACAGGTTTAATCCCGGGTAGGGTGTGACGTAAGGACAAATCTCCTAGCACATGCTGCCCCTGCTCACCTAGTAGGAAATAAAAAGCTAGGACTTATTCAATATTTGAGAGGGAAAGGGATTGCTAAAATAAATAAGTGTCCCATTATCTCGTTTTCTCTATTACTTTACAGATGTACATTTTCTATGATTGTAAAGTGAATATTTGTTAATTATAATCCCCTCATGGAAGGTTCCTTGATGTTGGTGAGGGGCTCTTGATTTAGGGAATTGGATCTGTGCTCCAGTTCCCTGAATTAAGCCTGAATGCCTTCCACATCCCCCCCCAGGCGCTGTATAATCCTCCGGGTTTAGCGCTTCCCCCTTGATTATAATGATAATGTTAATAATAATAATAATTATAATAATATTTATTTCTTTTCTGCAGTAAACAGGTAATGTAGTTTGCATATAATAGGCATAAAAGAAAGCCATTATTATTATTATTTATTATTATTATTATTATTATTATTATTATTATTATTATTATTATTATTATTATTATTATTGCTGATGTTAGCTGATGACTGTTGATCGGATCTCAACATTTTCCTAAGTACGTTAATAAATGCATTTATGCTACAAATTCTGCAGGTTCACAATTTAATGTAAGTCTTTAGGATGTCAGAGGATACATACACTGGTAAGTGTATATCTGTCAGTGTATACATATACTGAACAGAGGATACATATACTGGTAAGTGTATATATGTCGGTGTATACATACACTGAACAGAGGATACATATACTGGTAAGTGTATATATGTCGGTGTATACATATACTGAACAGAGGATACATATACTGGGAAGTGTATATCTGTCAGTGTATACATACACTGAACAGAGGATACATATACTGGTAAGTGTATATATGTCGGTGTATACATATACTGAACAGAGGATACATATACTGGGAAGTGTATATCTGTCAGTGTATACATACACTGAACAGAGGATACATATACTGGTAAGTGTATATATGTCGGTGTATACATATACTGAACAGAGGATACATATACTGGGAAGTGTATATCTGTCAGTGTATACATACACTGAACAGAGGATATATATACTGGTAAGTGTATATATGTCGGTGTATACATACACTGAACAGAGGATACATATACTGGGAAGTGTATATCTGTCAGTGTATACATACACTGAACAGAGGATACATATACTGGGAAGTGTATATCTGTCAGTGTATACATACACTGAACAGAGGATACATATACTGGTAAGTGTATATATGTCAGTGTATACATACACTGAACAGAGGATACATATACTGGTAAGTGTATATCTGTCAGTGTATACATACACTGAACAGAGGATACATATACTGGGAAGTGTATATCTGTCAGTGTATACATACACTGAACAGAGGATACATATACTGGGAAGTGTATATCTGTCGGTGTATACATACACTGAACAGAGGATACATACACTGGTAAATGTATATCTGTCGGTGTATACATACACTGAACAGAGGATACATACACTGGTAAGTGTATATCTGTCGGTGTATACATACACTGAACAGAGGATACATGTACTGGGAAGTGTATATCTGTCAGTGTATACATACACTGAACAGAGGATACATACACTGGGAAGTGTATATCTGTCAGTGCATACATACACTGAACAGAGGATACATATACTGGGAAGTGTATATCTGTCAGTGTATACATACACTGAACAGAGGATACATACACTGGGAAGTGTATATCTGTCAGTGTATACATACACTGAACAGAGGATACATATACTGGGAAGTGTATATCTGTCAGTGTATACATACACTGAACAGAGGATACATATACTGGGAAGTGTATATCTGTCAGTGTATACATATACTGAACAGAGGATACATATACTGGGAAGTGTATATCTGTCAGTGTATACATACACTGAACAGAGGATACATATACTGGGAAGTGTATATCTGTCAGTGTATACATACACTGAACAGAGGATACATATACTGGGAAGTGTATATCTGTCAGTGTATACATATACTGAACAGAGGATACATATACTGGGAAGTGTATATCTGTCAGTGTATACATATACTGAACAGAGGATACATATACTGGGAAGTGTATATCTGTCAGTGTGTATACATACACTGGGAAGTGTATATCTCTCAGTGTGTACAATACACTGAACACATGATACATCCAGTGAACACAGGATATATACAAGGAGAGGTGTATTTCTCATGGCGTATATATGTTGACAGTTTAACACATCTTTTAGGTGTTAAAATATTCTTGTCTAGTGGTGAAAAGATCAATGTGGAACCATAATGATCCCTCATGTAGTCGACAGACTTGAAACCCAAATTAACATATTAAGATGTAATAATATATTAGATGCTACTGTGTAAGGATAAATTGGTATCGGTTTTTCACGATCCCGCCAGAAATAGGTCAGTCTGATTATTTATGTTATCCAGGGTTATACTCAAATATCCCGCACATAGGATAGACGAACCTCGACGATCTGTCTTGGAGAATTTACAAAGTCACGAAGTGTGACTTTGTAAATGGTCCCCGTCATGAGGTATGTATCCCTCAGAGTATGCTGTATACCTGGAGTTTACCTGGAGAGAGTTCCGGGGGTCAACGCCCCCGCGGCCCGGTCTGTGACCAAGCCTCCTGGTGGATCAGAGCCTGATCAACCAGGCTGTTGCTGCTGGCTGCACGCAAACCAACGTACGAGTCACAGCCCGGCTGTGGCTCGTACTCTGAGAGTTTGCTCAGTCACTGTTTAAGATATGACAGTATGGCTGACAGGTGACATGACAGTGTTCATGACCCTCGTGTAGTCGAAAGGCTTTAAACCTCTTTAAAATAATCAACATTTTGTGGTTGCCATCAATATCAGAGGTTGTCATAAATGACTGGAGTGCCGTCAACGGCGACATCAATGACGTCATCATCTTAGTAAAGCTACATTGTCCCTCAGTGGAGCTTTATGTCCCTCAGTGGAGCTTTATGCCCCTAAGTGGAGCTTTATGCCCCTCAGTGGAGCTTTATGTCCCTCAGTGGAGCTTTATGTCCCTCAGTGGAGCTTTATGTCCCTCAGTGGAGCTTTATGTCCCTCATTGGAGCTTTATGTCCCTCAGTGGAGCTTTATGCCCCTAAGTGGAGCTTTATGCCCCTAAGTGGATCTTTATGCCCCTCAGTGGAGCTTAATCCTCGCTCAGTGGAGCTTTATGTCCCTCAGTGGAGCTTTATGTCCCTCATTGGAGCTTTATCGCCCCTCAGTGGAGCATTATCGCCCCTCAGTGGAGCTTTATCGTCCTTCAGTTAAGGTTTATCGCCCCTCAGTAGAGGTTTATCGCCCCTCAGTGGAGCTTTTTCGCCCCTCAGTGGAGCTTTATCGTCCCTCAGTGGAGCTTTATCGCCTCTCAGTGGAGCTTTATCGCCCTTCAGTGGAGCATTATCGCCCCTCAGTGGAGCTTTATCGCCCTTCAGTGGAGCTTTATCGCCCCTCAGTGGAGGTTTATCGCCCCTCAGTGGAGCTTTATCGCCCCTCAGTGGAGCTTTTTCGCCCCTCAGTGGAGCTTTATCGCCCTTCAGTGGAGCTTTATCGCCCCTCAGTGGAGCTTTATCGCCCCTCAGTGGAGCTTTTTCGCCCCTCAGTGGAGCTTTTTCGCCCCTCAGTGGAGCTTTTTCGCCCCTCAGTGGAGCTTTATCGCCCCTCAGTGGAGCTTTATCGCCCCTCAGTGGAGCTTTATCGCCTCTCAGTGGAGCTTTATCGCCCTTCAGTGGAGCATTATCGCCCCTCAGTGGAGCTTTATCGCCCTTCAGTGGAGCTTTATCGCCCCTCAGTGGAGCTTTATCGCCCCTCAGTGGAGCTTTATCGCCCCTCAGTGGAGCTTTTTCGCCCCTCAGTGGAGCTTTATCGCCCCTCAGTGGAGCTTTTTCGCCTCTCAGTGGAGCTTTATCGCCCTTCAGTGGAGCATTATCGCCCCTCAGTGGAGCTTTATCGCCCTTCAGTGGAGCTTTATCGCCCCTCAGTGGAGCTTTATCGCCCCTCAGTGGAGCTTTATCGCCCCTCAGTGGAGCTTTATCGCCCCTCAGTGGAGCTTTATCGCCCCTCAGTGGAGCTTTTTCGCCCCTCAGTGGAGCTTTATCGCCCTTCAGTGGAGCTTTTTCGCCCCTCAGTGGAGCTTTATCGCCCTTCAGTGGAGCTTTTTCGCCCCTCAGTGGAGCTTTTTCGCCCCTCAGTGGAGCTTTATCGCACCTCAGTGGAGGTTTATCGCCCCTCAGTGGAGGTTTATCGCTCTCAGTGGAGGTTTATCGCTCTCAGTGGAGGTTTATCGCTCTCAGTGGAGGTTTATCGCTCTCAGTGGAGGTTTATCGCTCTCAGTGGAGGTTTATCGCTCTCAGTGGAGGTTTATCGCTCTCAGTGGAGGTTTATCGCTCTCAGTGGAGGTTTATCGCTCTCAGTGGAGGTTTATCGCTCTCAGTGGAGGTTTATCGCTCTCAGTGGAGCGAAAAAAACTCTTATAAAAATATTTCCCCCTGCTAGGAAGGGCTTTAAAATTACCAGCATCATCAGCCACTGACATCAATCGGAGCGAAACATCAATAATGAGAATTTCGAATTTTTTCTTGAAAAATCAAAGGAAACTAGAGGTGAAGTGTAAATTCTGGATTAGCATAAATTCTGGTATTCCGTTAATAATAGGATTGTATTAATTCTGGGGTGCCAGGAATGTTGTGGGGTACCACGGCATTAATACTGGAAAGCTTACAATAAATTCTAGGCATCAGCATCAATACTGGGAATGACATCTCCAGCCGGGGGTAATCCCCGCTTTCAACTCATCTCAGACAAATCATCAGATATTGTCACTCTCAAAAGAGTCATTATCTCTCGGCCTGAGAGCACCTGGGGCCATGTCTCCCTTCTCTCTCTCTCTCTCTCTCTCTCTCTCTCTCACATATTTCTCACGGGCTAGGAAGTGTTTTCTTCCCTCGGCTCTGTGCTGGGAGCTCAGCTCTGGTCTGGGAGCCTGGCTCTAACATTTGCATTTTGCTAAGATGATATTACAGGTGTGTGAGTTCAGCTATTACTACTATTACTACTGATATTATTATTGCTATTATAATTAGAACAATAATAATCCCCTACACTGTTATTCACCCTTCCACTGGACTGTTAGTCAACAGTTCCTTCTATCTAATCTCTTGTTCCATCATTAGTTTATTCGTCAACCACCACAATCATCCATCTGCTCTTGTAGCAGTGATTCTTGCACTCATCTACCATCCATCTGTTCTATCCTCACGCAACTATCGCCCACCTATCCTTCCTTTATCCATCAGGCACTTATCCTTCCCTTATCTATCCAACCATCTTGTAGATACATGGGTAAGCCCAATAAATGGATAATAGTATGTACATCCCTCTAGTGAAAATAGGGAATGCATATCCTTCTGGCGGAAATGGGGATATAGATCTCTCTGGTTGAAATGGGGCAGTAAAGCTGGAGTAAAAATGGGTATAATGGGCGGGAAGGTTGAGCTAGTTCACTTTTTATGTGAGCGAGAGGAATGGGAGGGGAGGGAGAGACGGAGGAAGGGTGGGAGGAAGGAAGGGAGAGAGAGAGAGAGAGAGAGAGAGAGAGAGAGAGAGAGAGAGAGAGAGAGAGAGAGAGAGAGAGAGAGAGAGAGAGAGAGAGAGAGAGAGAGAGAGAGAGAGAGAGAGGGAGGGAGAGACGGAGGGAGGGAGAGAGGGAGGGATGAAGGGAGGGAGATAGGGATGGAGGGTGTTAGGGAGAGGAAGAGAGGGGCAAAAGGGAGGTGAGGGAAATGAAGAAATATTGACGATGAGGGGCGGTGGTTGTGACGGTGGTGGTGGTAGTAGTGGTGGTGCTGCTAGTGGTTGTGCTGGTGATGGTGGTGGTGATGGTGGTGGTGATGGTGGTGGTGGCAGTAGTGGTGGTGGTGCTGCTGTTGGTGATGGTGGTGGTGGTGGTAGTAGTGGTGGTGCTGCTAGTGGTTGTGCTGGTGATGGTGATGGTGATGGTGGTGGTGATGGTGGTGGTGATGGTGGTGGTGATGGTGGTGGTGATGGTGGTGGTGATGGTGGTGGTGGCGGTAGTGGTGGTGGTGCTGCTGTTGGTGATGGTGGTGGTGGTGATAGTGGTGGTGGTGCCGGTGTTGGTGGTGGTGGTGGTGCTGGTGGTTGTGCTGATAATGGTGGTAGTGGTAGTAGAGGTGGTGATGGTGGTGGTGATGGTGGTGGTAATGGTGGTGGTGGTGGTGGTGGTGGTGGTGCTGGTGGTGGTGGTGCTGGTGGTGGTGCTGGTGGGGGTGGTGGTGCTGGTGGTGGTGGTGGTGGTGGTGGTGGTGGTGGTGGTGGTGGTGGTGGTGGTGGTGGTGGTGGTGGTGGTGGTGGTGGGGGTGGTGGTGCTGGTGGTGGTGCTGGTGGGGGTAGTGGTGGTGGTGGTGGTGGTGGTGGTGGTGGTGGTGGTGGTGGTGGTGGTGGTGGTGGTGGTGGTTGTGGTGCTGGTGGTGCTGGTGGTGGTGCTGGTGGTGATGGTGGTGGTGGTGGTGGTGGTGGTGGTGGTGGTGGTGGTGCTGGTGGTGGTGGTGGTGGTGGTGGTGGTGGTGGTGCTGGTGGTGGTGCTGGTGATGGTGGTGGTGGTGCTGGTGGTGCTGGTGGTGGTGGTGGTGGTGCTGGTGCTGGTGCTGGTGGAGGTGGTGCTGGTGGTGGTGCTGGTGGTGGTGGTAGTGGTGGTGGTGCTGGCGGTGGTGCTGGTGGTGTTGGTAGTAGAAGCAGTAACATTATTGGTAGTAATAGTGTTGGTGGTAGCAGTGGTAGGTGGTGGTAGTTTCGGTAATAGTTGGGGTAGTGATAGTAGTCGTGGTAATAAGTGACAATAGTAGTTTTAATGGTGGTAGAAGTCGTGGTAGCAGGAGATGGTAGCAGTGGTTAGGTGTTAATGGCAGTACTGGTACTGGTAAAACTGGTAATGGTGGTGATGATGATGGTGGTAGTGCGAGTTTAAAGTGAGGGAGAGAGGGAGGGAGTGAGGGTGGGATGGAAGGAGGGAGGGAAGGAGGGAGAGAGGGACGGAGGGGGTGAGGTAGTAAATGCCTCGTCTGCCTCATTAAAATTAACCAACATTATTATCTAACTTTACATTAACTAAGTTATAAGTCTGGTTTAGCAGCGATAATAAACTCATTTAAGGGTCTCCTTTTAGAGATTTATTATTAAAGATAGCACTCTAATTAATATTAAAAACATTAATAGGAAAACTAATTTTAAAATATTATTATTACTATTATATTTTTTAATATATATTATTTGATATATAAATTCAATTTAGTGTTGCAATAATTCTCCAATAAGAATTACTAGATCATATTGATACAGGAACAAAGTGACTCGTCACTGTTGATCACGAGTCAGACTCACTGTTGAACACTACATCGACACCATGCCTAACCCGTCTAGGGTAGGGTAGGTGCCTGAGCCCGAGCCTTTAGCTCATAAGACTGTCATTCCCATTAGCCCCCTTGGGCCGGGAATGGCAGACCAGAGAGGCCTAGCTTGTGGATAGGCTTGGGGACAGTTTGTCCCAAAGATGAGGAGGTACTTGTGCCTCCTCCCATGGGAGACTTAGGTCTCAGACACACCCTAAAGAGGGAGCCAAGGCCGGGCCACCACTTGGAAAAGGCCCGGGCCGGGAGAATACCGGCTAATCTTTAATAACAAAACAACAAATTGAACACTACGTACTATATACACACACAGCAAGACCTCAGCTTAGAAAGCTCCAGCTTGGAAAGCCCCCAGCCTAGGGAGGCCCCAGCTTAGGAAGGCCCCGGTTTAGGAAGGCTCCAGTTTAGGAAGGCCCCAGTTTAGGAAGGCCCCAGTTTAGGAAGGCCCCAGCCTAGGGCGGCCCCAGCTTAGGAACGCCCTAGTTTAGGAAGGCCCCAGTTTAGGAAGGCCCCAGTTTAGGAAGGCCCCAGTTTAGGAAGGCCCCCGTTTAGAAAGGCCCCAGTTTAGGAAGGCCCCAGTTTAGAAAGGCCCCAGTTTAGGAAGGCCCCAGTTTAGGAAGGCCCCAGTTTAGGAAGGCCCCAGTTTAGGAAGGCCCCGGTTTAGGAAAGCCCCAGTTTAGGAAGGCCCCAGTTTAGGAAGGCCCCAGTTTAGGAAGGCCCCAGTTTAGGAAGGCCCCAGTTTAGGAAGGCCCCAGTTTAGGAAGGCCCCAGTTTAGGAAGGCCCCAGTTTAGGAAGGCCCCAGTTTAGGAAGGCCCCAGTTTAGGAAGGCCCCAGTTTAGGAAGGCCCCAGTTTAGGAAGGCCCCAGTTTAGGAAAGCCCCAGTTTAGGAAGGCCCCAGTTTAGGAAAGCCCCAGTTTAGGAAGGCCCCAGTTTAGGAAGGCCCCAGTTTAGAAAGGCCCCAGTTTAGGAAGGCCCCAGTTTAGGAAGGCCCCAGTTTAGAAAGGTCCCAGTTTAGGAAGGCCTCAGTTTAGAAAACTGTGGCCTTCCTAACTGCAAGTGGAGACCTAAGATACTGATCAAAGTTTTGCAAGTACTTAGTTTGTGGTACAAATGTACTTTAAGTTACTTTATTTCCAAAGAAGCACACAGAGGTTATATTCTTTTGAGAAGTAGAATAATAAAGTATTAATGTTGAGACTTGAATCTTGTGATTTTGGTCAACATTCTTGCCCTGAAAATTGCTAACTGAAAGACTAGTAAGAAAATTTCTTCGTAAGTTTAAAGTTCGAGTAACAACCTTGTATGTAATGGTTTAGCAACAGTGATTCCTAGTTGACTTACTGTCAGTGAACTCTGAACAGTGACTTGTAATCAATGGAATCCTAACTGTTATTTATGATCCCCAAAGAGGTACCTTCAAGTGGTTGCCCAATTTTTATTTCCTCCAAGGTTTACATTTGTAACTCTAAAATGTTTCTTTTGATCGGCTTCAAATTTTCAACGCCGCGGTGTTCTGTAACTAAGAAAATGTCTCCTTGTAACTATTGGCGTGTTCAGGTTTCCTCTGGTCAGTTTTATGTAGGACATACCTGGATTTGGTTTCCATTAGATGATCATCATGGACTAATGAATGTTGTCTAGTGTAGGTTCGGCTCAGCCAGCCTCTACGTGCTGAAAATACATGGTTCTCCAGGTGTGACCGTTCTTTAGGATCACCACCATCCTGACACACCAGTCACTGGCCTAACATGACAGTGCACATGTTACATGACATCATAGTCTAACAGCACCTGGGGTCGAGTGTTTGAATGGCATATATTTAAGTGTCATGTGCTATGTGTATGTGGTGGATATCAAAATGCCAAGTGTATGTGATGGAGTTCTTCGGCAGTGGGCATCGAGGTGTTGAACGTTGTAGACAAGATATACCGCCTGAACCTTGTAGCCTCGGCACATTCTCCTCAATATAAAAGGGGACGTTCCTGGCCGTGTTGGCAGCGGGTAAATAGAGAAGGCTGAAACACCTGTATCTATCAGGGCGGTGCTCGCCACTACAGCTGTATCAGGGCGGTACTCGCCACTACAGCTGTATCAGGGTGGTAGTCGCCACTTCAGGCCCACTGCTGTTCACATGGTTTAGCAGATTCATTTGCATAACACTTTTTAAACCAAATTTTCCAACGTTCTCTTCTTTTCACGATCAATGAAAATTTCCTGCCCGAAATTAGGATGGCTTATCTCCAGCATAAATTTATGCTTCGACATGTATACCGACAGTTCTTCCTCACAAAGAGCAGTACTTAAAATCGCAGTCTAATGCACTATATGGGTATCTAGCTTCTAACACTCATCACATCACAATCCCCGTGTTAGTTTAACGTGTCTCACATGATGGTGATGTTTGGAGTAGTGTGTACAGTGCGTCGTCTGGCTTTTATGTTTTCCTCTGGCTGCATTACTTTGATGTTGTAGTCTAGGAATTTGTCCGTCGAAACACTGGTGGCAGAGTGTAGGTAGATGTTCATTACTGCCAGCAATGATGGCACTTTACTTAACTTCAGCCACTCCAGCCCACAGCTTCACTGGTCTAGAGCTGAGGGATCAACACCTCAAGATTTCCATTTTAAAGGATAAGGGGATGAGGCGCCCATCTCAACTACACCTTCCCTCTCAACTACACCTTCCCCCTCAACTACAACTTCCCTCTCAACTACACCTTCCCTCTCAACTACACTTCCTTCCCTCTCCACTACACCTTCCCTCTCAACTACACCTTCCCTCTCAACTGCACCTTCCCTCTCAACTACACCTTCCCTCTCACCTACACCTTCCCTCTCACCTACACCTTCCCTCTCAACTACACCTTCCCTCTCTACTACACCTATTTCCCTCTCCATTATATCCCTTTCCCTCTCCATTACATCCTTTTCCCTCTCCATTACATCCCTTTCCCTCTTCATTACACCTTCCCTCTCAGCTACACCTCCACTCTCAATTACACCTCCTCCCCTCTTATTAACAAATCCTTCACTCTTACCTACACGTTCTCCACCGTTACCCACACATTCTCCACTCTTACCTACACCTCCTTCACTCTTACCTACACCTCCTTCACTCTTACCTACACCTCCTTCACTTTTACCTACACCTCCTTCACTCTTACCTACACCCCTACACTCTTACCTACACCTCCTTCACTCTTACCTACACCCCTACACTCTTACCTACACTACACTCTTACCTACATCTTTCTTGTCTGAGAGACAAGAAGAAGGTCATTTGGCACCAGAGACGGCACATGATGCCAACTCTGGCTCTCTCACTTGTTAGTTTCTGTTGGACTGGAAAAAAAAGAATCTTTCTCGCGTCTAATTACAAAAATAAATGAAATAAATGAACAAATTGACCAGAAATGATAACAAGACTGACCTAGCAGTTTGTTAAGAGTTTGTGAATATTGATACTAATATTTTATTTAATATTATTATTTTTTTATTATCACACTGGCCGATTCCCACCAAGGCAGGGTGGCCCGAAAAAGAAAAACTTTCACCATCATTCACTCCATCACTGTCTTGCCAGAAGGGTGCTTTACACTACAGTTTTTAAACTGCAACATTAACACCCCTCCTTCAGAGTGCAGGCACTGTACTTCCCATCTCCAGGACTCAAGTCCGGCCTGCCGGTTTCCCTGAACCCCTTCATAAATGTTACTTTGCTCACACTCCAACAGCACGTCAAGTATTAAAAAACATTTGTCTCCATTCACTCCTATCAAACACGCTCACGCACGCCTGCTGGAAGTCCAAGCCCCTCGCACACAAAACCTCCTTTACCCCCTCCCTCCAACCTTTCCTAGGCCGACCCCTACCCCGCCTTCCTTCCACTACAGACTGATACACTCTTGAAGTCATTCTGTTTCGCTCCATTCTCTCTACATGTCCGAACCACCTCAACAACCCTTCCGCAGCCCTCTGGACAACAGTTTTGGTAATCCCGCACCTCCTCCTAACTTCCAAACTACGAATTCTCTGCATTATATTCACACCACACATTGCCCTCAGACATGACATCTCCACTGCCTCCAGCCTTCTCCTCGCTGCAACATTCATCACCCACGCTTCACACCCATATAAGAGAGTTGGTAAAACTATACTCTCATACATTCCCCTCTTTGCCTCCAAGGACAAAGTTCTTTGTCTCCACAGACTCCTAAGTGCACCACTCACTCTTTTTCCCTCATCAATTCTATGATTCACCTCATCTTTCACAGACCCATCCGCTGACACGTCCACTCCCAAATATCTGAATACATTCACCTCCTCCATACTCTCTCCCTCCAATCTGATATTCAATCTTTCATCACCTAATCTTTTTGTTATTCTCATAACCTTACTCTTTCCTGTATTCACCTTTATAATATATAATCATATATTTATGTAAATCCATATATAACTCCAACACCATGTGTAATCCCGCTGACGTGTTATACTCCTGGGGAAAGTGCTAAATCCATGATAGGTCTTGAAGCGAGTGAGTAATGGGAGGAGGATCTGCTTTGATCCGAGTAAGAGGACGTTGGCACATAAGCATAATAATAATAATAATAATAATAATAATAATAATAATAATAATAATAATAATAATAATAATAATAATAATAATAATAATAATAATAATAATATTCTATATGAAGAATTGAGACACTTATGCAACACATGGGAATCTTTATTGAAGAAACGTTTCGCCACACAGTGGCTTCATCAGTCCATCACTCCTACAAGAGTGATGGACTGAACACATCGAATCCAGGTTGAGGGACTGATTACCTCATACTTCTACTCTCCTTACCCACTTATACTTTGTATTGGACTGATGAAGCCACTGTGTGGCGAAACGTTTCTTCAATAAAGATTCCCATGTGTTGCATAAGTGTCTCAATTCTTCAACTTGTCGGTTTTTAAAACCATTCATCAAATATTCTATATTTCTAGAAGTACATGAAACAACTTATACAGACCATAGCTGACATCAGTGGCTGACATCAGTGGCTGACATCAGTGGCTGACATCAGTGGCCGACTGTATAGAAAGTCTCTGGTTATGCAGACATTTCGGGCAACTTAGGTTAATTTTGTGGTTAAGATGTGACCCACATCAGTCGAGTAACACATTGATGGAAGTGACTGTTATCCGTATCAAGACATCAATGTTAAGGTGCCTCAGAGGTTACTGAACCACATCAATGTTAAGGTGCCCTCAGAGGTTACTGAACCACATCAATGTTAAGATGCCTCAGAGGTTACTGAACCACATCAATGTTAAGATGCCTCAGAGGTTACTGAACCACATCAATGTTAAGGTGCCCTCAGAGGTTACTGAACCACATCAATGTTAAGGTGCCTCAGAGGTTACTGAACCACATCAATGTTAAGGTGCCTCAGAGGTTACTGAACCACATCAATGTTAAGGTGCCCTCAGAGGTTACTGAACCACATCAATGTTAAGGTGCCTCAGAGGTTACTGAACCACATCAATGTTAAGGTCTGAACCACATCAATGTTAAGGTGCCCTAGAGGTTACTGAACCACATCAATGTTAAGGTGCCTCAGAGGTTACTGAACCACATCAATGTTAAGGTGCCTCAGAGGTTACTGAACCACATCAATGTTAAGGTGCCTCAGAGGTTACTGAACCACATCAATGTTAAGGTGCCCTCAGAGGTTACTGAACCACATCAATGTTAAGGTGCCTCAGAGGTTACTGAACCACATCAATGTTAAGGTGCCTCAGAGGTTACTGAACCACATCAATGTTAAGGTGCCTCAGAGGTTACTGAACCACATCAATGTTAAGGTGCCCTCAGAGGTTACTGAACCACATCAATGTTAAGGTGCCTCAGAGGTTACTGAACCACATCAATGTTAAGGTGCCTCAGAGGTTACTGAACCACATCAATGTTAAGGTGCCTCAGAGGTTACTGAACCACATCAATGTTAAGGTGCCTCAGAGGTTACTGAACCACATCAATGTTAAGGTGCCCTCAGAGGTTACTGAACCACATCAATGTTAAGGTGCCTCAGAGGTTACTGAACCACATCAATGAAGGTGCCTCAGAGGTTACTGAACCACATCAATGTTAAGGTGCCTCAGAGGTTACTGAACCACATCAATGTTAAGGTGCCTCAGAGGTTACTGAACCACATCAATGTTAAGGTGCCTCAGAGGTTACTGAACCACATCAATGTTAAGGTGCCTCAGAGGTTACTGAACCACATCAATGTTAAGGTGCCTCAGAGGTTACTGAACCACATCAATGTTAAGGTGCCTCAGAGGTTACTGAACCACATCAATGTTAAGGTGCCTCAGAGGTTACTGAACCACATCAATGTTAAGGTGCCTCAGAGGTTACTGAACCACATCAATGTTAAGGTGCCTCAGAGGTTACTGAACCACATCAATGTTAAGGTGCCTCAGAGGTTACTGAACCACATCAATGTTAAGGTGCCTCAGAGGTTACTGAACCACATCAATGTTAAGGTGCCTCAGAGGTTACTGAACCACATCAATGTTAAGGTGCCTCAGAGGTTACTGAACCACATCAATGTTAAGGTGCCTCAGAGGTTACTGAACCACATCAATGTTAAGGTGCCTCAGAGGTTACTGAACCACATCAATGTTAAGGTGCCTCAGAGGTTACTGAACCACATCAATGTTAAGGTGCCTCAGAGGTTACTGAACCACATCAATGTTAAGGTGCCTCAGAGGTTACTGAACCACATCAATGTTAAGGTGCCTCAGAGGTTACTGAACCACATCAATGTTAAGGTGCCTCAGAGGTTACTGAACCACATCAATGTTAAGGTGCCTCAGAGGTTACTGAACCACATCAATGTTAAGGTGCCTCAGAGGTTACTGAACCACATCAATGTTAAGGTGCCTCAGAGGTTACTGAACCACATCAATGTTAAGGTGCCTCAGAGGTTACTGAACCACATCAATGTTAAGGTGCCTCAGAGGTTACTGAACCACATCAATGTTAAGGTGCCTCAGAGGTTACTGAACCACATCAATGTTAAGGTGCCTCAGAGGTTACTGAACCACATCAATGTTAAGGTGCCTCAGAGGTTACTGAACCACATCAATGTTAAGGTGCCTCAGAGGTTACTGAACCACATCAATGTTAAGGTGCCTCAGAGGTTACTGAACCACATCAATGTTAAGGTGCCTCAGAGGTTACTGAACAACATCAATGTTAAGGTGCCTCAGAGGTTACTGAACCACATCAATGTTAAGGTGCCTCAGAGGTTACTGAACCACATCAATGTTAAGGTGCCTCAGAGGTTACTGAACCACATCAATGTTAAGGTGCCTCAGAGGTTACTGAACCACATCAATGTTAAGGTGCCTCAGAGGTTACTGAACCACATCAATGTTAAGGTGCCTCAGAGGTTACTGAACCACATCAATGTTAAGGTGCCTCAGAGGTTACTGAACCACATCAATGTTAAGGTGCCTCAGAGGTTACTGAACCACATCAATGTTAAGGTGCCTCAGAGGTTACTGAACCACATCAATGTTAAGGTGCCTCAGAGGTTACTGAACCACATCAATGTTAAGGTGCCTCAGAGGTTACTGAACCACATCAATGTTAAGGTGCCTCAGAGGTTACTGAACCACATCAATGTTAAGGTGCCTCAGAGGTTACTGAACCACATCAATGTTAAGGTGCCTCAGAGGTTACTGAACCACATCAATGTTAAGGTGCCTCAGAGGTTACTGAACCACATCAATGTTAAGGTGCCTCAGAGGTTACTGAACCACATCAATGTTAAGGTGCCTCAGAGGTTACTGAACCACATCAATGTTAAGGTGCCTCAGAGGTTACTGAACCACATCAATGTTAAGGTGCCTCAGAGGTTACTGAACCACATCAATGTTAAGGTGCCTCAGAGGTTACTGAACCACATCAATGTTAAGGTGCCTCAGAGGTTACTGAACCACAACAATGTTAAGGTGCCTCAGAGGTTACTGAACCACATCAATGTTAAGGTGCCTCAGAGGTTACTGAACCACATCAATGTTAAGGTGCCTCAGAGGTTACTGAACCACATCAATGTTAAGGTGCCTCAGAGGTTACTGAACCACATCAATGTTAAGGTGCCTCAGAGGTTACTGAACCACATCAATGTTAAGGTGCCTCAGAGGTTACTGAACCACATCAATGTTAAGGTGCCTCAGAGGTTACTGAACCACATCAATGTTAAGGTGCCTCAGAGGTTACTGAACCACATCAATGTTAAGGTGCCTCAGAGGTTACTGAACCACATCAATGTTAAGGTGCCTCAGAGGTTACTGAACCACATCAATGTTAAGGTGCCTCAGAGGTTACTGAACCACATCAATGTTAAGGTGAACCTCAGAGGTTACTGAACCACATCAATGTTAAGGTGCCTCAGAGGTTACTGAACCACATCAATGTTAAGGTGCCTCAGAGGTTACTGAACCACATCAATGTTAAGGTGCCTCAGAGGTTACTGAACCACATCAATGTTAAGGTGCCTCAGAGGTTACTGAACCACATCAATGTTAAGGTGCCTCAGAGGTTACTGAACCACATCAATGTTAAGGTGCCTCAGAGGTTACTGAACCACATCAATGTTAAGGTGCCTCAGAGGTTACTGAACCACATCAATGTTAAGGTGCCTCAGAGGTTACTGAACCACATCAATGTTAAGGTGCCTCAGAGGTTACTGAACCACATCAATGTTAAGGTGCCTCAGAGGTTACTGAACCACATCAATGTTAAGGTGCCTCAGAGGTTACTGAACCACATCAATGTTAAGGTGCCTCAGAGGTTACTGAACCACATCAATGTTAAGGTGCCTCAGAGGTTACTGAACCACATCAATGTTAAGGTGCCTCAGAGGTTACTGAACCACATCAATGTTAAGGTGCCTCAGAGGTTACTGAACCACATCAATGTTAAGGTGCCTCAGAGGTTACTGAACCACATCAATGTTAAGGTGCCTCAGAGGTTACTGAACCACATCAATGTTAAGGTGCCTCAGAGGTTACTGAACCACATCAATGTTAAGGTGCCTCAGAGGTTACTGAACCACATCAATGTTAAGGTGCCTCAGAGGTTACTGAACCACATCAATGTTAAGGTGCCTCAGAGGTTACTGAACCACATCAATGTTAAGGTGCCTCAGAGGTTACTGAACCACATCAATGTTAAGGTGCCTCAGAGGTTACTGAACCACATCAATGTTAAGGTGCCTCAGAGGTTACTGAACCACATCAATGTTAAGGTGCCTCAGAGGTTACTGAACCATCATGTTAAGGTGCCTCAATTACTGAACTTAATGTTAAGGTGCCTCAGAGGTTACTGAACCACATCAATGTTAAGGTGCCTCAGAGGTTACTGAACCACATCAATGTTAAGGTGCCTCAGAGGTTACTGAACCACATCAATGTTAAGGTGCCTCAGAGGTTACTGAACCACATCAATGTTAAGGTGCCTCAGAGGTTACTGAACCACATCAATGTTAAGGTGCCTCAGAGGTTACTGAACCACATCAATGTTAAGGTGCCTCAGAGGTTACTGAACCACATCAATGTTAAGGTGCCTCAGAGGTTACTGAACCACATCAATGTTAAGGTGCCTCAGAGGTTACTGAACCACATCAATGTTAAGGTGCCTCAGAGGTTACTGAACCACATCAATGTTAAGGTGCCTCAGAGGTTACTGAACCACATCAATGTTAAGGTGCCTCAGAGGTTACTGAACCACATCAATGTTAAGGTGCCTCAGAGGTTACTGAACCACATCAATGTTAAGGTGCCTCAGAGGTTACTGAACCACATCAATGTTAAGGTGCCTCAGAGGTTACTGAACCACATCAATGTTAAGGTGCCTCAGAGGTTACTGAACTACATCAATGTTAAGGTGCCTCAGAGGTTACTGAACCACATCAATGTTAAGGTGCCTCAGAGGTTACTGAACCACATCAATGTTAAGGTGCCTCAGAGGTTACTGAACCACATCAATGTTAAGGTGCCTCAGAGGTTACTGAACCACATCAATGTTAAGGTGCCTCAGAGGTTACTGAACCACATCAATGTTAAGGTGCCTCAGAGGTTACTGAACCACATCAATGTTAAGGTGCCTCAGAGGTTACTGAACCACATCAATGTTAAGGTGCCTCAGAGGTTACTGAACCACATCAATGTTAAGGTGCCTCAGAGGTTACTGAACCACATCAATGTTAAGGTGCCTCAGAGGTTACTGAACCACATCAATGTTAAGGTGCCTCAGAGGTTACTGAACCACATCAATGTTAAGGTGCCTCAGAGGTTACTGAACCACATCAATGTTAAGGTGCCTCAGAGGTTACTGAACCACATCAATGTTAAGGTGCCTCAGAGGTTACTGAACCACATCAATGTTAAGGTGCCTCAGAGGTTACTGAACCACATCAATGTTAAGGTGCCTCAGAGGTTACTGAACCACATCAATGTTAAGGTGCCTCAGAGGTTACTGAACCACATCAATGTTAAGGTGCCTCAGAGGTTACTGAACCACATCAATGTTAAGGTGCCTCAGAGGTTACTGAACCACATCAATGTTAAGGTGCCTCAGAGGTTACTGAACCACATCAATGTTAAGGTGCCTCAGAGGTTACTGAACCACATCAATGTTAAGGTGCCTCAGAGGTTACTGAACCACATCAATGTTAAGGTGCCTCAGAGGTTACTGAACCACATCAATGTTAAGGTGCCTCAGAGGTTACTGAACCACATCAATGTTAAGGTGCCTCAGAGGTTACTGAACCACATCAATGTTAAGGTGCCTCAGAGGTTACTGAACCACATCAATGTTAAGGTGCCTCAGAGGTTACTGAACCACATCAATGTTAAGGTGCCTCAGAGGTTACTGAACCACATCAATGTTAAGGTGCCTCAGAGGTTACTGAACCACATCAATGTTAAGGTGCCTCAGAGGTTACTGAACCACATCAATGTTAAGGTGCCTCAGAGGTTACTGAACCACATCAATGTTAAGGTGCCTCAGAGGTTACTGAACCACATCAATGTTAAGGTGCCTCAGAGGTTACTGAACCACATCAATGTTAAGGTGCCTCAGAGGTTACTGAACCACATCAATGTTAAGGTGCCTCAGAGGTTACTGAACCACATCAATGTTAAGGTGCCTCAGAGGTTACTGAACCACATCAATGTTAAGGTGCCTCAGACTGAACCACATCAATGTTAAGGTGCCTCAGAGGTTACTGAACCACATCAATGTTACTGAACCACATCAATGTTAAGGTGCCTCAGAGGTTACTGAACCACATCAATGTTAAGGTGCCTCAGAGGTTACTGAACCATCATCAGAGGTTACTGAACCACATCAATGTTAAGTGCCTCAGAGGTTACTGAACCACATCAATGTTAAGGTGCCTCAGAGGTTACTGAACCACATCAATGTTAAGGTGCCTCAGAGGTTACTGAACCACATCAATGTTAAGGTGCCTCAGAGGTTACTGAACCACATCAATGTTAAGGTGCCTCAGAGGTTACTGAACCACATCAATGTTAAGGTGCCTCAGAGGTTACTGAACCACATCAATGTTAAGGTGCCTCAGAGGTTACTGAACCACATCAATGTTAAGGTGCCTCAGAGGTTACTGAACCACATCAATGTTAAGGTGCCTCAGAGGTTACTGAACCACATCAATGTTAAGGTGCCTCAGAGGTTACTGAACCACATCAATGTTAAGGTGCCTCAGAGGTTACTGAACCACATCAATGTTAAGGTGCCTCAGAGGTTACTGAACCACATCAATGTTAAGGTGCCTCAGAGGTTACTGAACCACATCAATGTTAAGGTGCCTCAGAGGTTACTGAACCACATCAATGTTAAGGTGCCTCAGAGGTTACTGAACCACATCAATGTTAAGGTGCCTCAGAGGTTACTGAACCACATCAATGTTAAGGTGCCTCAGAGGTTACTGAACCACATCAATGTTAAGGTGCCTCAGAGGTTACTGAACCACATCAATGTTAAGGTGCCTCAGAGGTTACTGAACCACATCAATGTTAAGGTGCCTCAGAGGTTACTGAACCACATCAATGTTAAGGTGCCTCAGAGGTTACTGAACCACATCAATGTTAAGGTGCCTCAGAGGTTACTGAACCACATCAATGTTAAGGTGCCTCAGAGGTTACTGAACCACATCAATGTTAAGGTGCCTCAGAGGTTACTGAACCACATCAATGTTAAGGTGCCTCAGAGGTTACTGAACCACATCAATGTTAAGGTGCCTCAGAGGTTACTGAACCACATCAATGTTAAGGTGCCTCAGAGGTTACTGAACCACATCAATGTTAAGGTGCCTCAGAGGTTACTGAACCACATCAATGTTAAGGTGCCTCAGAGGTTACTGAACCACATCAATGTTAAGGTGCCTCAGAGGTTACTGAACCACATCAATGTTAAGGTGCCTCAGAGGTTACTGAACCACATCAATGTTAAGGTGCCTCAGAGGTTACTGAACCACATCAATGTTAAGGTGCCTCAGAGGTTACTGAACCACATCAATGTTAAGGTGCCTCAGAGGTTACTGAACCACATCAATGTTAAGGTGCCTCAGAGGTTACTGAACCACATCAATGTTAAGGTGCCTCAGAGGTTACTGAACCACATCAATGTTAAGGTGCCTCAGAGGTTACTGAACCACATCAATGTTAAGGTGCCTCAGAGGTTACTGAACCACATCAATGTTAAGGTGCCTCAGAGGTTACTGAACCACATCAATGTTAAGGTGCCTCAGAGGTTACTGAACCACATCAATGTTAAGGTGCCTCAGAGGTTACTGAACCACATCAATGTTAAGGTGCCTCAGAGGTTACTGAACCACATCAATGTTAAGGTGCCTCAGAGGTTACTGAACCACATCAATGTTAAGGTGCCTCAGAGGTTACTGAACCACATCAATGTTAAGGTGCCTCAGAGGTTACTGAACCACATCAATGTTAAGGTGCCTCAGAGGTTACTGAACCACATCAATGTTAAGGTGCCTCAGAGGTTACTGAACCACATCAATGTTAAGGTGCCTCAGAGGTTACTGAACCACATCAATGTTAAGGTGCCTCAGAGGTTACTGAACCACATCAATGTTAAGGTGCCTCAGAGGTTACTGAACCACATCAATGTTAAGGTGCCTCAGAGGTTACTGAACCACATCAATGTTAAGGTGCCTCAGAGGTTACTGAACCACATCAATGTTAAGGTGCCTCAGAGGTTACTGAACCACATCAATGTTAAGGTGCCTCAGAGGTTACTGAACCACATCAATGTTAAGGTGCCTCAGAGGTTACTGAACCACATCAATGTTAAGGTGCCTCAGAGGTTACTGAACCACATCAATGTTAAGGTGCCTCAGAGGTTACTGAACCACATCAATGTTAAGGTGCCTCAGAGGTTACTGAACCACATCAATGTTAAGGTGCCTCAGAGGTTACTGAACCACATCAATGTTAAGGTGCCTCAGAGGTTACTGAACCACATCAATGTTAAGGTGCCTCAGAGGTTACTGAACCACATCAATGTTAAGGTGCCTCAGAGGTTACTGAACCACATCAATGTTAAGGTGCCTCAGAGGTTACTGAACCACATCAATGTTAAGGTGCCTCAGAGGTTACTGAACCACATCAATGTTAAGGTGCCTCAGAGGTTACTGAACCACATGTTAAGGTGCAGAGGTTACTGTCAATAAGGTGCCTCAGAGGTTACTGAACCACATCAATGTTAAGGTGCCTCAGAGGTTACTGAACCACATCAATGTTAAGGTGCCTCAGAGGTTACTGAACCACATCAATGTTAAGGTGCCTCAGAGGTTACTGAACCACATCAATGTTAAGGTGCCTCAGAGGTTACTGAACCACATCAATGTTAAGGTGCCTCAGAGGTTACTGAACCACATCAATGTTAAGGTGCCTCAGAGGTTACTGAACCACATCAATGTTAAGGTGCCTCAGAGGTTACTGAACCACATCCTCAGAGGTTACTGAACCACATCAATGTTAAGGTGCCTCAGAGGTTACTGAACCACATCAATGTTAAGGTGCCTCAGAGGTTACTGAACCACATCAATGTTAAGGTGCCTCAGAGGTTACTGAACCACATCAATGTTAAGGTGCCTCAGAGGTTACTGAACCACATCAATGTTAAGGTGCCTCAGAGGTTACTGAACCACATCAATGTTAAGGTGCCTCAGAGGTTACTGAACCACATCAATGTTAAGGTGCCTCAGAGGTTACTGAACCACATCAATGTTAAGGTGCCTCAGAGGTTACTGAACCACATCAATGTTAAGGTGCCTCAGAGGTTACTGAACCACATCAATGTTAAGGTGCCTCAGAGGTTACTGAACCACATCAATGTTAAGGTGCCTCAGAGGTTACTGAACCACATCAATGTTAAGGTGCCTCAGAGGTTACTGAACCACATCAATGTTAAGGTGCCTCAGAGGTTACTGAACCACATCAATGTTAAGGTGCCTCAGAGGTTACTGAACCACATCAATGTTAAGGTGCCTCAGAGGTTACTGAACCACATCAATGTTAAGGTGCCTCAGAGGTTACTGAACCACATCAATGTTAAGGTGCCTCAGAGGTTACTGAACCACATCAATGTTAAGGTGCCTCAGAGGTTACTGAACCACATCAATGTTAAGGTGCCTCAGAGGTTACTGAACCACATCAATGTTAAGGTGCCTCAGAGGTTACTGAACCACATCAATGTTAAGGTGCCTCAGAGGTTACTGAACCACATCAATGTTAAGGCCTCAGAGGTTACTGAACTCATAGGTTACTGAACCACATCAATGTTAAGGTGCCTCAGAGGTTACTGAACCACATCAATGTTAAGGTGCCTCAGAGGTTACTGAACCACATCAATGTTAAGGTGCCTCAGATGTTACTGAACCACATCAATGTTAAGGTGCCTCAGAGGTTACTGAACCACATCAATGTTAAGGTGCCTCAGAGGTTACTGAACCACATCAATGTTAAGGTGCCTCAGAGGTTACTGAACCACATCAATGTTAAGGTGCCTCAGAGGTTACTGAACCACATCAATGTTAAGGTGCCTCAGAGGTTACTGAACCACATCAATGTTAAGGTGCCTCAGAGGTTACTGAACCACATCAATGTTAAGGTGCCTCAGAGGTTACTGAACCACATCAATGTTAAGGTGCCTCAGAGGTTACTGAACCACATCAATGTTAAGGTGCCTCAGAGGTTACTGAACCACATCAATTTTAAGGTGCCTCAGAGGTTACTGAACCACATCAATGTTAAGGTGCCTCAGAGGTTACTGAACCACATCAATGTTAAGGTGCCTCAGAGGTTACTGAACCACATCAATGTTAAGGTGCCTCAGAGGTTACTGAACCACATCAATGTTAAGGTGCCTCAGAGGTTACTGAACCACATCAATGTTAAGGTGCCTCAGAGGTTACTGAACCACATCAATGTTAAGGTGCCTCAGAGGTTACTGAACCACATCAATGTTAAGGTGCCTCAGAGGTTACTGAACCACATCAATGTTAAGGTGCCTCAGAGGTTACTGAACCACATCAATGTTAAGGTGCCTCAGAGGTTACTGAACCACATCAATGTTAAGGTGCCTCAGAGGTTACTGAACCACATCAATGTTAAGGTGCCTCAGAGGTTACTGAACCACATCAATGTTAAGGTGCCTCAGAGGTTACTGAACCACATCAATGTTAAGGTGCCTCAGAGGTTACTGAACCACATCAATGTTAAGGTGCCTCAGAGGTTACTGAACCACATCAATGTTAAGGTGCCTCAGAGGTTACTGAACCACATCAATGTTAAGGTGCCTCAGAGGTTACTGAACCACATCAATGTTAAGGTGCCTCAGAGGTTACTGAACCACATCAATGTAAGGTGCCTCAGAGGTTACTGAACCACATCAATGTTAAGGTGCCTCAGAGGTTACTGAACCACATCAATGTTAAGGTGCCTCAGAGGTTACTGAACCACATCAATGTTAAGGTGCCTCAGAGGTTACTGAACCACATCAATGTTAAGGTGCCTCAGAGGTTACTGAACCACATCAATGTTAAGGTGCCTCAGAGGTTACTGAACCACATCAGTGTTAAGGTGCCTCAGAGGTTACTGAACCACATCAATGTTAAGGTGCCTCAGAGGTTACTGAACCACATCAATGTTAAGGTGCCTCAGAGGTTACTGAACCACATCAATGTCAAGGTGCCTCAGATGTTACTGAACCACATCAATGTTAAGGTGCCTCAGAGGTTACTGAACCACATCAGTGTTAAGGTGCCTCAGAGGTTACTGAACCACATCAATGTTAAGGTGCCTCAGAGGTTACTGAACCACATCAATGTTAAGGTGCCTCAGAGGTTACTGAACTACATCAATGTTAAGGTGCCTCAGAGGTTACTGAACCACATCAATGTTAAGGTGCCTCAGAGGTTACTGAACTACATCAATGTTAAGGTGCCTCAGAGGTTACTGAACCACATCAATGTTAAGGTGCCTCAGAGGTTACTGAACCACATCAATGTTAAGGTGCCTCAGAGGTTACTGAACCACATCAGTGTTAAGGTGCCTCAGAGGTTACTGAACCACATCAGTGTTAAGGTGCCTCAGAGGTTACTGAACCACATCAATGTTAAGGTGCCTCAGAGGTTACTGAACCACATCAGTGTTAAGGTGCCTCAGAGGTTACTGAACCACATCAGTGTTAAGGTGCCTCAGAGGTTACTGAACCACATCAATGTTAAGGTGCCTCAGAGGTTACTGAACCACATCAGTGTTAAGGTGCCTCAGAGGTTACTGAACCACATCAGTGTTAAGGTGCCTCAGAGGTTACTGAACCACATCAATGTTAAGGTGCCTCAGAGGTTACTGAACCACATCAATGTTAAGGTGCCTCAGAGGTTACTGAACCACATCAATGTTAAGGTGCCTCAGAGGTTACTGAACCACAACAATGTTAAGGTGCCTCAGAGGTTACTGAACCACATCAATGTTAAGGTGCCTCAGAGGTTACTGAACCACATCAATGTTAAGGTGCCTCAGAGGTTACTGAACCACAACAATGTGGTCAATAAAAGATTCAGTGTCCTGAATAGATACAATGTCCTCAGTACTCACCTAATTGTGGTTGCTGAGGTCGAGTCATAGCTCCTGGCCCCGTGTCTTCACTGGTCGCTATTAGATCCACTCTCTCTCACTGCTCCATGAGCAGTAAGAGTGATATGTATATATGCTGCTTCCACAACATTAATTTCCAAATTGTTCCACTTCCTGACAACTCTATGGCTGAAGTACTTCCTAACATCCCTGTGACTCATCTGAGTTTTCAACTTCCAGTTGTGACACCTTGTTCTTGTGCCACATCTCTGAGACATTCTGTCCATATCCACCTTGTCAATTCCTCTCAGTATTTTATATATTGTTATCATGTTTTCCCTATCCCGACTGTCCTTCAGTGTTGTCAAGTTGAGTTCCTTTAACCTCTCCTGATAGGACAAATCCTTCAGCTCCGGGACTAGTCTTGTTGCAAACCTTTGCACTTTCTCTAATTTCCTGACGTGTTTGACCAGGTGTGGGTTCCATACTGGTGCTGCATACTCCAATATGGGCCTGACGTACACGGTGCACAGAGTCTTGAATGATTCCTTACTTAGTTGTCGAAACGCTGTTCTCAGGTTTGTCAGGCGCCCATATACTGCAGTTATTTGGTTGATGTGTGCTTCAGGAGATGTGCTAGGTATGATGCTCACCCCAAGATTCTTTTCCTTGACTGAGTTTTGCAGCTTCTGACCTCTTAGGCTGTACTCGGTCTACGGTTTTCTTTGTCCTTCCCTAATCTTCAGTGCATCTGTAAGTGTGCAGACAAAGAGATGAATATGTCTCTCCCTTACACACACACACTGAAGACTCAGACGAGTCAAAGGGATGTTAGGAAGTATTTCTTCAGTCATAGAGTTGTTAGGAAGTGGAATAGTCTAGCAAGGGAGGTAGTGGAGGCAGGAACCATACATAGCTTTAAGATGAGGTATGACAAAGCTCATGGAGCTGGGAGAGGGAGGACCTAGTAGCATTCGGCGAAGAGGCGAGGCCAGGAGCTGAGTCTCGACCCCTGCAACCACAATTAGGTGAGTACACACGCACACACACACATACACATACACACACACACATACACACACACACACACACACACACACACACACACACACACACACACACACACACACACACATACACACACACACACACACACACACACACACACACACACACACACACACACACACACACAGACACACACACACACACACACACACACACACATACACACACACACACACACACACACACACACACACACACACACACACGCACACACCTGATTACTTGACAGGGAGGCAACAACGAGTCATGGTACGTAATGATGTATCACAGTGGGCACCTGTGACGAGCGGGGTCCCACAGGGGTCGGTCCTAGGACCAGTGCTATTTTTGGTATATGTGAACGACGTGATGGAAGGGTTAGACTCAGAAGTGTCCCTGTTTGCAGATGATGTGAAGTTAATGAAGAGAATTAAATCAGATGAGGACCAGGCAGGACTTCAAAGAGACCTGGACAGACTGGACACCTGGTCCAGCAAATGGCTTCTCGAATTTAATCCTGCCAAATGCAAAGTCATGAAGATAGGGGAAGGGCACAGAAGACCACAGACAGAGTATAGGCTAGGTGGCCAAAGACTGCAAACCTCACTCAAGGAGAAAGATCTTGGGGTGAGTATAACACCGAGCATGTCTCCGGAAGCACACATCAACCAGATAACTGCTGCAGCATATGGGCGCCTGGCAAACCTGAGAACAGCATTCCGATACCTTAGTATGGAATCGTTCAAGACACTATACACCGTGTATGTCAGGCCCATACTGGAGTATGCAGCACCTGTTTGGAACCCGCACTTGATAAAGCACGTCAAGAAACTAGAGAAAGTACAAAGGTTTGCGACAGGGTTAGTTCCAGAGCTAAGGGGAATGTCCTATGAAGAAAGATTAAGGGAAATCGGCCTGACGACACTGGAGGACAGGAGGGTCAGGGGAGACATGATAACTACATATAAAATACTGCTTGGAATAGACAAGTTGGACAAAGACAGGATGTTCCAGGGAGGGGACATAGAAACAAGAGGCCACAATTGGAAGTTGAAGACACATATGAGTCAGAGAGATATTAGGAAGTATTTCTTCAGTCATAGAGTTGTCAGGCAGTGGAATAGCCTAGAAAATGACATAGTGGAGGCAGAAACCATACACAGTTTTAAGACGAGGTTTGATAAAGCTCATGGAGCGGGGAGAGAGAGGGCCCAGTAGCAACCGGTGAAGAGGCGGGGCCAGGAGCTAAGACTCGACCCCTGCAACCACAAATAGGCGAGTACAAATAGGCGAGTACACACACACACACAATTAACCTCTCAGAAACAAATCAGATAAACTAAGTTGCTTTTTTCTTGTGCCTAAATAAAACAGTTTTTTTCCTCAAAACTTTTCGTTCAAGGTCTGGTTTAAGTATTCAGGTCTTCTGGGCGATTTAATTACACAAATCAATGAAGTCGACAGAAAAGTTTGAGGCAGTTTTCAAGGATTGAGTTAAAGAGAGAGAGAGAGAGAGAGAGAGAGAGAGAGAGAGAGAGAGAGAGAGAGAGAGAGAGAGAGAGAGAGAGAGAGAGAGAGAGAGAGAGAGAGAGAGAGAGAGAGAGAGAGAGAGACAGATAGAGAGAGAGAGATAGAGAGAGAAAGAGAGAGATAGAGAGAGAGAGAGAGAAAAAGATTATAACTCTCTACAACAACTTGCGAATCCCTTGTTATGGCATCAACTACTAGACTACTGATAGACTACAGGAACCCTACCGGTAAACTATAGGTAGTCTACTGGTAGACTACAAGTAGACTACAAGTAGACTACAGTAGTGTGGAAATTTATCGAGACCAAAAAATTCCACCACCGGGTCTGTGTGTAAATAATTTGATGCCGTTCTCGCGGTAACCCTTAACATCCTTTCACCCAAATAAATTTGTTGTGCAAATCGTAATATTAAGAAACCACTTGATAGATTTACGTTTTAAGAAGGATTTAGGCAGGATTAAATTGTTAGTAAATAATATAAAGACTTAATAATATATTCTAAGACCTTAATATTAGGGTGCACTAGGTAATGAGATTAGATATATAATTGTAACTAGGTACTTCATCCTTGGGCTGAGGCATGAAGGGGGCTATCAGAGGTAGAATATTTCTGGTAACGACAGCAGTGTGAGCAAGAGCAACCCCAGAGAGTTCTCAACTCTGTCTTAAAAATAATGCATGGTAGTTAAGGAAAAATTTAAGGATTTCAGGGTAATAATATTTAACTTCTTGCAGGAGTCATTCCTTGTGAACACCTGGCGTCTTGGAGAGTGAGAAAACCCATTAGGAACCTAGACTAGCCTGGGTAAAATCATGAGGTTTCTAGGTACATAAACTCCACACATAAAGTTCGTTCTAATTTGTACATGCAGACAGGAATTTCCTTCATAGCAGTATTCTCAAGAAGTGTAGCCATAGTGGTGCTTGTGAGATCAGGACTTGAGGAGTCCTATGTTATGTGTCAACAATTATTGCCAAAGTCGGCATCTCATAGGTTTCCATAGGTAACCTACTGGTAGACTACAGGTAGACTACGGGTAAACTATAAGTACTATATTGGTAGAGTACAAGTAGACTACTGGTAGACTACATTTAGACTACGGGTTAACTAGAGATAGATACACTCCTACACATTCCACAAACATATATAACTTCCTCCACAACCCCCATCAAAATTTACCCTTACAACGCACCCCATTAACTCCCTCTACAACTAGTCCTTCCCTTCCCCCTCTCCCCACCACTAGAGAATCCATTCACTGCTCTCACTGTTTTGCTTTAAGCTCCAACAGTGACCAGCTCCCCATGAAATTGAGTTAGGTTAATTTCATAGCTATTAGTTTGCTGTAAGGTTGTCCAATATTTGCATAGCTTTTTTCAGTGTTTTGTTTCTCTCTCTCTCTCTCTATCTCTCTCTCTCTAAGCGCTTTCATGTAATTACATACCTTCATGTATGTGTAAGTTTTTACCTGCCACAGCCGAGAGACGCTACGGCAGGTAACAAACCCGCACTGCGCTACTCTGAGAAAACTTCCCCTCACTCCTTCAGTTGCAGCCTTGCAACATTATATATCTCCTGATGACGCACTGAGAAGTGTGAAAGTACTTGAGCTACAGATTTCCCCCCCCATGGCTTGTCTTGTATATATATATATATATATATATATATATATCACCCTTCAAGCCTGGACAGATGGGAAGCAGGTGGTGTGGGACTATACATGTGCATCTACCTTGGCTGATACCTATCTCCAATACACCAGGGAGGAAGGAGGGGCAGCTGCCAGCTTTAGGGAGTCCCAAAAGTCTAGAAAATATGGAGAACTTGCCCATCATTATATGTTTGTTCCCATAGGCTCAGAGACCCTTGGCTCATGGGGAAAGAGTGCATCTAATTTCCTTAAGGAGCTGGGAAAAAGACTCATCAGGGTAACTAGGGATCCCAGGGCAGCTAGTTTTCTGTTCCAGCGGATCAGTGCGGCTGTTCAAAGGGGTAATGCCTGCTGTATTTTGGGCACACGCCCCAGCTCTGAGGAGCTGGATGAGATTTTCGCCTTATAATCGGTGATACACACGTAACAACATGTACCGTATATGCCACCTTTATATCAACAATGTATCTCTTAAATCTTCTGTACCATATTATGTAATAAAATATTCCTATTGGTAAAAAAAATAGTTTAAAAGATGGGGTGGTAGGGGAAGTGGAATATTCAAATGGCTTCAGGAAGAAATCCAAATATTCTTCCTTGAAGCCTTTTTATCCACTTCTCCGAGGCTATGGGTCCCACAATTTACACCAGAGGTGGACCCCATCTTATATATATATATATATATATATATATATATATATATATATATATATATATATATATATATATATATACAACTAAACGGTTGAAAATATTTACATGCATTTAAAATGCACTGTTTGTAGGCATTAAATTTCTGTGTTTACACGTTCAATGTTTACATGTTCAATGTTTACATGTTCAATGTTTACATGTTCATTGTTTACATGTTCAATGTTTACATGTTCAATGTTTACACGTTCAATGTTTATATTTCAATGTTTGCATGTTCAATGTTTACATGTTCAATGTTTACACGTTCAATGTTTACATGTTCAATGTTTACATGTTCAATGTTTACATGTTCAATGTTTACATGTTCAATGTTTACATGTTCATTGTTTACATGTTCAATGTTTACATGTTCAATGTTTACACGTTCAATGTTTATATTTCAATGTTTGCATGTTCAATGTTTACATGTTCAATGTTTACACGTTCAATGTTTACATGTTCAATGTTTACATGTTCAATGTTTACATGTTCAATGTTTACACGTTCAATGTTTACATGTTCAATGTTTACATGTTCAATGTTTACACGTTCAATGTTTATATTTCAATGTTTGCATGTTCAATGTTTACATTTTAAATCTTAATAAATCACTCCCACAAAATCGTAATATCTGGACCCATAAAACATCTTTCCAGTTAATGTTTGTAAACACAGCCAGGAGTGATGCCCTGCCAGGGTGGCTCAGTACCCCTGCCAGGGTAGCTGAGTACCCCTGCCAGGGTAGCTCAGTACCCCTGCCAGGGTAGCTCAGTACCCCTGCCAGCGTGGCTCAGTACCCCTGCCAGGGTAGCTCAGTACCCCTGCCAGGGTAGCTCAGTACCCCTGCCAGGGTAGTACAGTACCCCTGCCAGGGTAGTACAGTACCCCTGCCAGGGTAGTACAGTACCCCTGCCAGGGTAGCTCAGTACCCCTGCCAGGGTAGCTCAGTACCCCTGCCAGCGTGGCTCAGTACCCCTGCCAGCGTGGCTCAGTACCCCTGCCAGGGTAGTAGTGTCTCCCTGCCAGGGGTACCTTAGTCCCTCTGGCAGGGTACCTTAGTCTGCCAGGGCAGCTCAGTCCCCCTGCCAGGGTAGCTCAGTACCCCTGCCAGGGTAGCTCAGTACCCCTGCCAGGGTAGTAGTGGTTCCCTGCCAGGGGTACCTTAGTTCCTCTGGCAGGGTACCTTAGTCTGCCAGGGCAGCTCAGTCCCCCTGCCAGGGTAGTACAGTTCCCTGCCAGGGTAGTACAGTCTCCCTTCCAGGGTAGTACAGTCCACCTGTCAGGGTAGTACAGTCCCCCTGCTAGGGTAGCTTAGTCCCTCTGGCAGGGTAGGTTAGTCTCCCTGCCACGGTAGCTCAGTCCAAGCGGCAGAGTTGCTCAGTCCCCCTGCCAAGGCCACTCACTGTGTATAATATCCCTGCTTGGGCCACTTATTGTGTATAATCTCCCTGCCTGCGCCACCCACTGAGTATAATCTCCCTACCTGGGCCACCCACTGAGTATAATCTACCTGCTTGGGACACACACTGAGTATTATCTACCAGGCTGGGCCACACTGAATATAATCTCCCTGCCTGGGCAACTCACTGTGTATAATCTCCTAGCTTGGGCTTCTCACTGTGTATAATCTCCCTGCCTGGGCCACTCACTGTGTATAATCTCCCTGCCTGGGCTACTCACCGTGTATAATCTCCCTGCCTGGGCCACTCACCGTATTTAATCTCCCTGTCTGGCCCACTCACCGTGTACAATCTCCCTTCCTGGGCAACTCACTGCGTATAATCTCCCAGCCTGTGCCACTTACCGTGTATAATCTCCCTGCCTGGGCCACTCACCGTGTATAATTCCCCTTCCTGGGCCACTCACCGTGTATAATCTCCCTTCCTGGGCCACTCACTGTGTATAACCTTCCAGCCTGGGCCACTCACTGTGTATAATCTTCCAGCCTGGGCCACTCACAGTGTATAATCTCCCAGCCTGGGCCACTCACCGTGTATAATCTCCCTGCCTGGTCCACTCACTGTGTATAATTTCCTTTCCTGGGCCACTCACTGTGTATAATCTTCCAGCCTGGGCCACTCACAGTGTATAATCTCCCAGCCTGGGCCACTCACTGTGTATAATCTTCCAGCCTGGGCCACTCACTGTGTATAATCTCCCAGCCTGGGCCATTCACTGTGTATAATCTCCCTGCCTGGGCCACTCAATGATGGACTACCAATTCCCAATTTGGCACAGCTTTTGCCAGCAATTCTCTGATATTTGCAGAAAACTAATTGAAATACGAAACTGTTTTGCTGAATTATTTGCCAATTATTAAGGGAGACGTGCATGTGTTTCCCTATCGCTTATTTGCAGGAAATTAATAGAATTGCGAATGTGTTTTCACTCTGAGTTATTCGCAAACAACTAAACTCAGCGGAAACCTCTTTCTTTGTGGCGTATTTGCATACATTTAAATGTAATTCCGATCTGTTTTACTGGGAGTTATTTAAAAAAAAGTGAAATGCATGGTTAATGTGTTTCCAGGTGAGGTATATGAAGGAGGCTGTGTTGTGTAGCTGTGTTACACTTATATGAAGGAGGCTGTGTTGTGTAGCTGTGTTACACTTATGTGAAGGAGGCTGTGTTGTGTAGCTGTGTTACACTTATATGAAGGAGGCTGTGTTGTGTAGCTGTGTTACACTTATGTGAAGGAGGCTGTGTTGTGTAGCTGTGTTACACTTATGTCTTCAAACACTAACTACCTTCTTTAATGGCATTAATATAAACTATATATGTGTTGTGTAGCTGTGTTACACTTATATGAAGGAAGCTGTGTTGTGTAGCTGTGTTACACTTATATGAAGGAAGCTGTGTTGTGTAGCTGTGTTACACTTATATGAGGGAGGCTGTGTTGTGTAGCTGTTTTACACTTATATGAAGGAGGCTGTGTTGTGTAGCTGTGTTACACTTATATGAAGGAGGCTGTGTTGTGTAGCTGTGTTACACTTATATGAAGGAGGCTGTGTTGTGTAGCTGTGTTACACTTATATGAAGGAGGCTGTGTTGTGTAGCTGTGTTACACTTATATGAAGGAGGCTGTGTTGTGTAGCTGTGTTACACTTATATGAAGGAGGCTGTGTTGTGTAGCTGTGTTACACTTATATGAAGGAGGCTGTGTTGTGTAGCTGTGTTACACTTATATGAAGGAGGCTGTGTTGTGTAGCTGTGTTACACTTATATGAAGGAGGCTGTGTTGTGTAGCTGTGTTACACTTATATGAAGGAGGCTGTGTTGTGTAGCTGTGTTACACTTATATGAAGAAGGCTGTGTTGTGTAGCTGTGTTACACTTATATGAAGGAGGCTGTGTTGTGTAGCTGTGTTACACTTATATGAAGGAGGCTGTGTTGTGTAGCTGTGTTACACTTATATGAAGGAGGCTGTGTTGTGTAGCTGTGTTACACTTATATGAAGGAGGCTGTGTTGTGTAGCTGTGTTACACTTATATGAAGGAAGCTGTGTTGTGTAGCTGTGTTACACTTATATGAAGGAGGCTGTGTTGTGTAGCTGTGTTACACTTATATGAAGGAGGCTGTGTTGTGTAGCTGTGTTACACTTATATGAAGGAAGCTGTGTTGTGTAGCTGTGTTACACTTATATGAAGGAGGCTGTGTTGTGTAGCTGTGTTACACTTATATGAAGGAGGCTGTGTTGTGTAGCTGTGCTACACTTATGTCTTCAAACACTAACTACCTTTTTTAATGGCATTAATATAAACTATATATATATATATATATATATATATATATATATATATATATATATATATATATATATATATATATATATATATATATATATATATATGCGTGTGTGTGTGTGTACTCACCTAATTGTAGTTACAGGGGTCAAGACTCAGCTACTGGCCCCGCCTCTTGAAAGATTCCTTACTTAGGTGTCGGAATGCTAATTTCAGGTTTGCCAGGCGCCCGTATGCTACAGCAGTTATCTGATTGACGTGTGCTTCCGGAGACGTGTTCGGTGTTATACTCACCCCAAGATCTTTCTCCGTGAGTGAGGTTTGCAGTCGTTGGCCACCTAGCCTATACTCCGTCTGCGGTCTTCTTTGCCCTTCTCCGAGCTTCATGACTTTGCATGTGTGTGTGTGTATGTGTGTGTGTGTGTGTGTGTGTGTGTATGTGTGTGTGTGTGTGTGTACATACACACATACATACATGAGGGTGATATGAAAAATACAACTTTCAGGTTTAAATGTGTTGAATCTGCCATAAAGTTCTATTTCGTGATTTTTTTTTAATTAAAAAGTATTTAGGGGGTTGCTGCCCCACTTTCAAAATTTCACTGTTTTCTCTTCATAAAGCGACGCTGCAACTGGGGAATCTGTTTTCTGCTGGCAAAAGCAATACATTTTTAAATGTCTAAATGTAATTTAAGAGTATAGATATATAACAAATACACTGATATAGGTACAGTACCTTGAATATTTGGAGAAGACAGTAACTTAACGCAGCACTTGACACTAGCTTACCAGTATTGCTAGTTGAGTGACTTACATAGGCGTCCTGTGACCACATGTTGCTAGCT
>NC_091318.1:30163969-30168969 GCF_038502225.1 Cherax quadricarinatus | reverse complement strand
CTTTTCATTGGGGGGATGTTGCATCGTCTGCCAAGTCTTTTGCTTTCGTAGTGAGTGATTTTCGTGTGCAAGTTCGGTACTAGTCCCTCTAGGATTTTCCAGGTGTATATAATCATGTATCTCTCCCGCCTGCGTTCCAGGGAATACAGGTTTAGGAACCTCAAGCGCTCCCAGTAATTGAGGTGTTTTATCTCCGTTATGCGCGCCGTGAAGGTTCTCTGTACATTTTCTAGGTCAGCAATTTCACCTGCCTTGAAAGGTGCTGTTAGTGTGCAGCAATATTCCAGCCTAGATAGAACAAGTGACCTGAAGAGTGTCATCATGGGCTTGGCCTCCCTAGTTTTGAAGGTTCTCATTATCCATCCTGTCATTTTTCTAGCAGATGCGATTGATACAATGTTATGGTCCTTGAATGTGAGATCCTCCGACATGATCACTCCCAGGTCTTTGACGTTGGTGTTTCGCTCTATTTTGTGCCAGAATTTATTTTGTACTCTGATGAAGATTTAATTTCCTCGTGTTTACCATATCTGAGTAATTGAAATTTCTCATCGTTGAACTTCATATTGTTATCTGCAGCCCACTGAAAGATTTGGTTGATGTCCGCCTGGAGCCTTGCAGTGTCTGCAATGGAAGACACTGTCATGCAGATTCGGGTGTCATCTACAAAGGAAGACACGGTGCTGTGGCTGACATCCTTGTCTATGTCGGATATGAGGATGAGGAACAAGATTGGAGCGAGTACTGTGCCTTGTGGAACAGAGCTTTTCACCGTAGCTGCCTCGGACTTTACTCTGTTGACGACTACTCTCTGTGTTCTGTTAGTGAGGAAATTATAGATCCATCGACCGACTTTTCCTGTTATTCCTTTAGCAAGCATTTTGTGCACTATTACGCCATGGTCACACTTGTCGAAGGCTTTTGCAAAGTCTGCATATATTACATCTGCATTTTTTTTGTCTTCTAGTGCATCTAGGACCTTGTCGTAGTGATCCAATAGTTGAGACAGACAGGAGCGACCTGTTCTAAACCTATGTTGCCCTGGGTTGTGTAACTGATGGGTTTCTAGATGGGTGGTGATCTTGCTTCTCAGGACCCTTTCAAAGATTTTTATGATATGGGATGTTAGTGCTATCGATCTGTAGTTCTTTGCTGTTGCTTTACTGCCCCCTTTGTGGAGTGGGGCTATGTCTGTTGTTTTTAGTAACTGTGGGACGACCCTCGTGTCCATGCTCCCTCTCCATAGGATGGAAAAGGCTCGTGATAGGGGCTTCTTGCAGTTCTTGATGAACACGGAGTTCCATGAGTCTGGCCCTGGGGCAGAGTGCATGGGCATGTCATTTATCGCCTGTTCGAAGTCATTTGGCGTCAGGATAACATCGGATAGGCTTGTGTTAACCAAATTTTGTGGCTCTCTCATAAAAAATTAATTTTGATCTTCGACTCTCAGTCTGGTTAGCGGCTTGCTAAAAACTGAGTCATATTGGGACTTGAGTAGCTCACTCATTTCCTTGCTGTCATCTGTGTAGGACCCATCTTGTTTAAGAAGGGGCCCAATACTGGACGTTGTTCTCGACTTTGATTTGGCATAGGAGAAGAAATACTTTGGGTTTCTTTCGATTTCATTTATGGCTTTTAGTTCTTCCCGCGATTCCTGACTCCTATAAGATTCCTTTAGCTTAAGTTCGATGTTTGCTATTTCTCTGACCAGTGTCTCCCTACGCATTTCAGATATATTGACCTCTTTTAGCCGCTCTGTTATTCTTTTCCGTCGCCTGTAAAGGGAGCGCCTGTCTCTTCCTATTTTACATCTACTCCTCCTTTTTCTTAGAGGAATAAGCCTTGTGCATACATCGAGTGCCACCAAGTTAATCTGTTCTAGGCATAAGTTGGGGTCTGTGTTGCTTAGTATATCTTCCCAGCTTATATCGGTTAGGACTTGGTTTACTTGGTCCCACTTTATGTTTTTGTTATTGAAGTTGAATTTGGTGAATGCTCCCTCTTGACTAATCTCATTATGTCGGTCTGGGGCTCCGCGCATACATGTCTGAACCTCAATTATGTTGTGATCTGAGTATATTGTTTTTGATATGGTGACATTTCTTATCAGATCATCATTGTTAGTGAAGATGAGGTCTAGTGTATTCTCCAGTCTAGTAGGCTCTATTATTTGCTGGTTTAAATTGAATTTTGTGCAGAGATTTAAAAGCTCGTGTGAGTGTGAGTTTTCATCAGAGCTGCCTCCTGGTGTTATTACTGGAACAATATTATTTGCTATATTCCTCCATTTTAGGTGCCTTAAGTTGAAATCCCCCTGGAGCAAGATGTTGGGTGCAGGAGCTGGAAGATTTTCCAGATAGTGGTCAATTTTTAACAGCTGTTCCTGGAATTGGTGTTATGTTGCATCCGGAGGCTTGTAGACTACCACAATGACTAGGTTTTGGTTCTCGACCTTTACTGCTAAAACTTCCACTACATCATTTGAGGCATTAATCAGTTCTGTGCAAACAAGTGACTCTGCAATGTACAGGCCAACCCCCCCCCCTTTTGCCTGTTCACTCTGTCACATCTGTATAGGTTGTAACCTGGGATCCATATTTCGTTGTCCAAGTGATCCTTTATGTGGGTCTCAGTGAAAGTTCGAACATTGCCTTTGCCTCTGCAAGCAGTCCACGGATGAAAGGTATTTTGTTGTTTGTTGCTGGCTTTAGACCCTGTATATTTGCAAAGAAGAATGTCATCGGACTGGTGGTATTGTTGGTGCTGGGGGGGGGGGATTTTTTTTCCGGCATTAGTATCTGTATCTGTTGGTTTGGAGTGGAGGCCATCGACTGTGGTTCCACTCCAGGAATGACTGGATTTGGTGTACGATTTCTGCCATTTCCTGCCAGTTTTTTTTCTTTCCTGGCACTAAAAAACCTCTCCCTCTTGAGTGGCTGTGGCTACCCAGGTTTTCCCATGGCCTAGATGTTTTGTATCTTTTTGTCCCCTTTAGATGGTGTGTCTGGCAATTTAAGTTATAGCACTGTCTTTCCTGTACTGAAGAGGTACACATTTCAGGGTGAAAAAGCTTACAGGAAGGGAGTCTGCATTTTCCTGTTGTCATATGGGCATGACATTTTCTAGGGTGGTCATAGTTGCACGTCCCGTCTGTTTTTCCAGATTTCCCATGTCTGCAGATACCAAGTGCATAGTATGTGCACAGGCTAGGTTTCCGTTTGCCTTGGGTTTCTGTGACTGTATTCCCTGTTGATGCATGTTTCCCTGTCTTATTCCTATCCTCCCTAGCACCAACAATGGAGCTCCCACCAGTTGTTTACCAGTTTGTTTACACCTGCTCAAGTATCTTTTGTTTCCCGCCAAGATGTAGTTATTAGATAAACTTAATCTGTCACACACAGTGAAGAAGCTGTACTGGTGCGCCAAGTGGGCCAGGTGGGCCAGGTGGGCCAGGTGGGCCAGGTGGGCCAGGTGGGCCAGGTGGGCCAGGTGGGCCAGGTGGGCCAGGTGGGCCAGGTGGGCCAGGTCCTTATACTTGCTGATCTTGTATTCTTCCACCTGAGCAGCAGCACAATGCTGACCAGCAGCACCGTACTGACCAGCAGCACCGTACTGACCAGCAGCACCGTACTGACCAGCAGCACCGTACTGACCAGCAGCACCGTACTGACCAGCAGCACCGTACTGACCAGCAGCACCGTACTGACCAGCAGCACCGTACTGACCAGCAGCACCGTACTGACCAGCAGCACCGTACTGACCAGCAGCACCGTACTGACCAGCAGCACCGTACTGACCAGCAGCACCGTACTGACCAGCAGCACCGTACTGACCAGCAGCACCGTACTGACCAGCAGCACCGTACTGACCAGCAGCACCATACTGACCAGCAGCACCGTACTGACCAGCAGCTCCGTGCTGACCAGCAGCACAATGCTGACTACCACTAAAAGGGACGTAGGTGTCGGACAAATGTGATACATATGAATAGTCTCACAAAAGTTTTTTGCAAACACGATAGTCCATATTCTGGGATAGTGAAGACTACAATGTCCCTTGTAGTGTATCATTCTCTCTCTCTCTCTCTCTCTCTCTCTCTCTCTCTCTCTCTCTCTCTCTCTCTCTCTCTCTCTCTCTCTCTCTCTCTCTCTCTCTCTCTCTCTCTCTCTCTCTCTCTCCCTCTCTTTACACAGAGTTTAACAAAGTTATGGTAAGGATATAATGAGAGTTCGTCGTGGTAGCTGGCAGGTTTATCTGGGTTGTTGGTTTATAGAAAATGAGATTCTCTTTCGACTGGTCACTGGGCTGTGAAAAACTTTCTTATGATGGTCTCGTTGACTTCATTATGACTAAAGCGCCATTCTTTGTAACTTGCATAGTTTAGACCATATTGGTCAGTTACCACTTTAACACACACTTGTATTCACTGTGAATGGGGATAGGAAGGAGTACCACTGCAGTGTCATGGATCTGTGGGCCAAGCAATGAGCCGGTCATAGAGATAGTAACTGGAAGGGAAAAAAAATATCCCCCGCGTGACGTGTACTCACCGCTAAGAGAAGATATTACGCCTTGTAACATAGCAACAATATTTTCCATGATGTCATCTAATTCTATTGTGATGCTCATTTTTCAGCAAAGACTGAATCCCTATTGACTGCACATTTTATTGTTGCTTACAGGTGGTTGGTGGTGTCGACAGGTGTATGTTACATGTGACAGTCTTGGCTAGTAGTAAAAGCTCTGGTGATCATGACGGCTATCAGCGTGTCAAGTGACTATAAGCATCCAAGAAGACTGTTACTGAAGGCACTGGCGTCCAAGGAAGCTATTACTGCAGGTTTCCAGCACAAGGCCACTACTGATATAAGTTACGGTAATCATGGCGATTATTGGTGAGAATTTTGGCGTCGACGTTAACTATTGCTGCAGAATTTGGCAGGACACAGTAAGTATTGGCAGAGGCTGGTGCACAAGCACCACACCAGTATTAACACACC
>NC_091318.1:30131469-30158969 GCF_038502225.1 Cherax quadricarinatus | reverse complement strand
GGGAGAAGGCTTACAGCTTTTCATCTCATCCCCTGCATGCATCAGCCTTACTAGAGATTTTATCAATGCAAGGAATTCGCAAGAGCAGGCGAAATATACACAAACACTGATCTCTGGCTGCCTTGGATCAACGTCTAGCATTGTGCTAGTCGCCAAGGTATTGTCCAGTGTGGTGAGAATGGTATAGCACTGCGTACCTTGTTCCAAGGTTCGTAGGTTCGAGTCTCCTTCAGCCAGAGATCAGTTAATATATATATATATATATATATATATATATATATATATATATATATATATATATATATATATATATATATGTACACATGTAATTAGTGAAGAATGGAGAGTAATAATGTCGAGAAAAACTTTAACCACAAAGAAGCAATTCAATTCGCTTATATGTTGCTAAATCTTAGGGTGAGCAGCTGCGTGCAGCTGCACGCAGCTGCACGCAGCAGCGTTCGTGATTCATTGCCAGCGATGAATCCGTCTTTTTTCAAGGCCGCTGGAAATCCATTTGTCAATAACTTTGTTCCCGAGGTGTGAGTTATGTCTTAAGGGCGAGAATTACGTCTTAAAATGTAAGAGATAGGTCTTAAAGGGGGAGAAGTTACTTTTAAGGTGTGTGTGTGTGTTTGTAACTATCTGTAATTACAGGGGTCGAGCTTCAGCTCCTGGTCCCCTACCTCTGGATTGTCTCCCTCTCTTAGCGTCGTGGACCCTGTCATACCTGTTCCTTAGACTATGCGTGGAGTCTGCCTCTGCTTCTTCTTCCAGGTGTGGTTTTTGCACCCAGGTCTGGTATGGTCTTAACATCCAGGTCTGGTATGGTCTTGAGACACAGGTCTGGTGTGGTCTTAACACCCAGGGCTGGTGTGGTCTTAACACCCAGGGCTGGTGTGGTCTTAACACCCAGGGCTGGTGTGGTCTGAACACCCAGGTCTGGTGTGGTGTTAACACCCAGGTCTGGTGTGGTGTTAACACCCAGGTCTGGTGTGGTGTTAACACCCAGGTCTGGTGTGGTGTTAACACCCAGGTCTGGTGTGGTCTTAACACCCAGGTCTGGTGTGGCCTTAACACCCAGGTCTGGTGTGGTCTTAACACCCAGGGCTGGTGTGGTCTTAACACCCAGGTCTGGTGTGGTCTTAACACCCAGGTCTGGTGTGGTCTTAACAACCAGGTCTGGTATGGTCTTAACAACCAGGTCTGGTATGGTCTTAACACCCAGGTCTGGTATGGTCTTAACACCCAGGTCTGGTATGGTCTTAACACCCAGGTCTCGTATGGTCTTAACACCCAGGTCTGGTATGGTCTTAACACCCAGGTCTGGTGTGGTCTTAACAACCAGGTCTGGTGTGGTCTTAACACCCAGGTCTGGTGTGGTCTTAATAACCAGGTCTGGTATGGTCTTAACACCCAGGTCTGGTATGGTCTTAACACCCAGGTCTGGTATGGTCTTAACACCCAGGTCTGGTGTGGTCTTAACAACCAGGTCTGGTATGGTCTTAACACCCAGGTCTGGTATGGTCTTAACACCCAGGTCTGGTATGGTCTTAACACCCAGGTCTGGTATGGTCTTAACACCTAGGTCTGGTATGGTCTTAACATCATACCAGGTCTGGTATGGTCTTGACACCCAGGTCTGGTATGGTCTTGACACCCAGGTCTGGTATGGTCTTGACACCCAGGTCTGGTATGGTCTTGACACCCAGGTCTGGTATGGTCTTAACACCCAGGTCTGGTATGGTCTTAACACCCAGGTCTGGTATGATCCTAACACCCAGGTCTGGTATGGTCTTAACACCCAGGTCTGGTATGGTCTTAACACCCAGGTCTGGTATGGTCTTAACACCCAGGTCTGGTATGGTCTTAACACCCAGGTCTGGTATGGTCTTGACACCCAGGTCTGGTATGGTCTTGACACCCAGGTCTGGTATGGTCTTAACACCCAGGTCTGGTATGGTCTTAACACCCAGGTCTGGTATGGTCTTAACACCCAGGTCTGGTATGGTCTTAACACCCAGATCTGGTATGGTCTTAACACCCAGGTCTGGTATGGTCTTAACACCCAGGTCTGGTATGGCCTTAAGACCACGACTTTACTTAATCTTACAAATAACATCTCCAATTTCCCGAAAAAATTCACATAAAATATATAAATTTTTTTAGTGGGTAAAAGGCAAACAAAAATTCCCTTACAAATGTGTTTGTAGTTCAGCTCTAAAGCGAAATTTAATCTCAGACTCAAAACATTCTCCCCCCTTCCCCCCCCCCTCAAAAAAAAAGGTCCTGGATTTCCATTTCTGGCACTACGTTTGTGGCGGTATCTAAATTACGCGAAGTTATATATACGATTACCCTGGCTCGACATTACTCCAGAGAGAGGGAAAGGTAATTTGGTCAGAGTTACTTTGTGTTTATTAGTGTGATTAGGCAATTATACTAAGGCTATGAGGCTGGATTATAATGGTCTTATTTTATGACAAGTGATATTATAGTCCCCAGTTGAGACAGTCGTGGAGATATTGAAGCACTTAGACATATTGAAAATTATAATTATTATTATTATTATTATTATTGTTGTTATTATTGTTATTGTCATTATTATTATTATTATTTTGTAAGGCAGGAGAGATAGCAGAACTAGAAATGGTAGAGTGATCGCTTACTTGTGCACCTTGGGCACAATAATAAAACACTGTGTCAACATCCGTTGGCCAAGACTTGCTGCCATCATATATCAGAAACAAGTTCAGAAGAAATGTAGAAGTCTTCAAGTCTTAACACCCAAAGCCAAGTACTTATTTACTGCTGGGTGAAAAGGGTCAGTAGGTGGAAGGAGACATGCCCCTTCATCTCGCTCCTTTCGGAAATCTAGCCCGGCTCCTTTCAGCTACCAGCCATCAATATTATGAATTACCCATCTGACTCTCCCACACTCTCATGTAAAAAAATAGAAGATTCCGTTTGGTTCTCAGTCTCCCTCTCTGTCTCCTGTTTTTTCTCCCCTGTCTCTCCTGAGAGATCTTGATTCTTTGTCTCTTAGTTCTGTCTCTCTGAGTGAACACTTGTGCTATAGTTATCCCTTGCTGTTATCAGTTTCTGTCATCACTATAAATATAGGTTAATTGGTTAATGGATTTTAAGCCTGTCGATTACACGAGGGTCATTAAGACTACATCTCATCTGTTCACCATCAGTCTAATATAATTTAATACATAAAAAAAGGGTGAAAGTAAAAAAATCTCATTGAATACTGACAGAGATATACACGTCTCAGTGTATGTATTACTGACAGAGATATACATGTCTCAGTGTATGTATTACTGACAGAGATATACATGTCTCAGTGTATGTATTACTGACAGAGATATACATGTCTCAGTGTATGTATTACTGACAGAGATATACATGTCTCAGTGTATGTATTACTGACAGAGATATACATGTCTCAGTGTATGTATTACTGACAGAGATATACATGTCTCAGTGTATGTATTACTGACAGAGATATACATGTCTCAGTGTATGTATTACTGACAGAGATATACATGTCTCAGTGTATGTATTACTGACAGAGATATACATGTCTCAGTGTATGTATTACTGACAGAGATATACATGTCTCAGTGTATGTATTACTGACAGAGATATACACGTCTCAGTGAATGTATTACTGACAGAGATATACACGTCTCAGTGTATGTATTACTGACAGATATACATGATACATGATATATATGATGACCCGCGGCTGGAGCTTTTTGGTTACCTGACCGAGACCTTCCACTGGCTTTCCCCTCCACACCTTTAAAAATAAAGATTATTAAGTTACACCTGCGACTTATTTCCACTGGGTTCATTGATTTCCATTTCATAGGTGATTTACATTCGCTATATTTACCAAACTCGAAATAATCTTACATCTTCCTACTTCATCAATGTTCTCTTAACAAATGTTAATTGGTTGTATTTTAAATAATTTCTGAACGTTTAATATTTGTTTCCAAGATGAAGGATTTCTTCTCCTGTTGTTATAAGTATATTTTAACCTCAGGTAGCTTCTTGCTTCTTCCAGAATCCAAAAAAAGGGCCTACCAGAATTATTTTTATTTTTGGGGGGAGGGTGGAAGGAGGGAAGGGGGGATGGGGGATGGGGATAGGTGGGGGATGAGGAGGGGGATGGGGATGGGTGATAGGGAGGGGGTTGGGGATGGGGTAGGGAAGGGGGGGCAATAAAAATATATATATCGTAGTCTCATCAAGCTTATGAATTAAACTGTAAAACCTGACTTTAAATTTTTAACTTAAATTTCAGGTCACGTTGAATTAATTTTTTTTTTTGTGGTTATTTAAAAAAAAATCCCCTTGGTCCCAAAATATAACTGTCCCATATGGAAGAGCCCATTTTAATAGTTGAAAATTTACATAATATAATTCCAAGAATCTAAAATAAATTTTGAAAACCTCATTCTCTCCCCCCCTCAAAAAAAAATCGGTTGGTTCGAAAAAAAAAAATAGTCTATTTGAATACCCACTGGTTATTATAGACAGTAATCCTTCAATTATAACCAAAATCCACTAAAGAGATGATGTAAATACTGACCAGTGGCGTCGTGAGGGGGGGAGGGGGCCTGGGGGACGGGGGGGGCCGGGGGGGCCGGGGGGCCGCCCCGGGTGACACCATTTAAGGGGTAACAACACAGATCCTCTATAGAAGGTGACACTAACGACCAAAATAGTGCTGCACTAACCTAACAGAAAAATCCTTCGTTTCTGTATAACCTATTATAGGATTACAGAGTACAAATAGACCTATGTAAAGAAAATCATTAATTTTGATGATATGATAGATGATTTTGGAGGACTGAGTCCAAGGAAATGAAATATCAGATTCATTGAGATGTTACCTGTACTCAAGGTTAAATCGGAACTATGTGTTTTTCCTGATTTTTCAAGTTTTTTCCTCATTGTTGGTGTACTCAAAGTTGTATTTGAGTTTATGTTTCCTCAATATTACGACGATTTTTTATTTTATCATTAATAAAGTTTGGTTCATGGCCTTTAAATGTTCTCATTGTTAAGCGCTAGTCACTGGTCATGCAGCAGTGATGTCACTGGTCATGCAGCAGTGATGTAACTGGTCATGCAGCAGTGATGTAACTGGTCATGCAGCAGTGATGTAACTGGTCATGCAGCAGTGATGTCACTGGTCATGTAGCAGTGATGTAACTGGTCATGCAGCAGTGATGTAACTGGTCATGCAGCAGTGATGTAACTGGTCATGCAGCAGTGATGTAACTGGTCATGCAGCAGTGATGTAACTGGTCATGCAGCAGTGATGTAACTGGTCATGCAGCAGTGATGTAACTGGTCATGCAGCAGTGATGTCACTGGTCATGCAGCAGTGATGTAACTGGTCATACAGCAGTGATGTAACTGGTCATGCAGCAGTGATATAACTGGTCATGCAGCAGTGATGTAACTGGTCATGCAGCAGTGATGTCACTGGTCATGCAGCAGTGATGTCACTGGTCATGCAGCAGTGATGTAACTGGTCATGCAGCAGTGATGTAACTGGTCATGCAGCAGTGATGTCACTGGTCATGCAGCAGTGATGTAACTGGTCATGCAGCAGTGATGTAACTGGTCATGCAGCAGTGATGTCACTGGTCATGCAGCAGTGATGTAACTGGTCATGCAGCAGTGATGTAACTGGTCATGCAGCAGTGATGTAACTGGTCATGCAGCAGTGATGTAACTGGTCATGCAGCAGTGATGTCACTGGTCATGCAGCAGTGATGTCACTGGTCATGCAGCAGTGATGTCACTGGTCATGCAGCAGTGATGTAACTGGTCATGCAGCAGTGATGTAACTGGTCATGCAGCAGTGATGTAACTGGTCATGCAGCAGTGATGTAACTGGTCATGCAGCAGTGATGTAACTGGTCATGCAGCAGTGATGTAACTGGTCATGCAGCAGTGATGTCACTGGTCATGCAGCAGTGATGTAACTGGTCATGCAGCAGTGATGTAACTGGTCATGCAGCAGTGATGTAACTGGTCATGCAGCAGTGATGTAACTGGTCATGCAGCAGTGATGTAACTGGTCATGCAGCAGTGATGTAACTGGTCATGCAGCAGTGATGTCACTGGTCATGCAGCAGTGATGTAAATGGTCATGCAGCAGTGATGTAACTGGTCATGCAGCAGTGATGTAACTGGTCATGCAGCAGTGATGTAACTGGTCATGCAGCAGTGATGTAACTGGTCATGCAGCAGTGATGTAACTGGTCATGCAGCAGTGATGTCACTGGTCATGCAGCAGTGATGTCACTGGTCATGCAGCAGTGATGTAACTGGTCATGCAGCAGTGATGTAACTGGTCATGCAGCAGTGATGTAACTGGTCATGCAGCAGTGATGTAACTGGTCATGCAGCAGTGATGTAACTGGTCATGCAGCAGTGATGTCACTGGTCATGCAGCAGTGATGTCACTGGTCATGCAGCAGTGATGTAACTGGTCATGCAGCAGTGATGTAACTGGTCATGCAGCAGTGATGTAACTGGTCATGCAGCAGTGATGTAACTGGTCATGCAGCAGTGATGTAACTGGTCATGCAGCAGTGATGTCACTGGTCATGCAGCAGTGATGTAACTGGTCATGCAGCAGTGATGTAACTGGTCATGCAGCAGTGATGTAACTGGTCATGCAGCAGTGATGTCACTGGTCATGCAGCAGTGATGTAACTGGTCATGCAGCAGTGATGTAACTGGTCATGCAGCAGTGATGTAACTGGTCATGCAGCAGTGATGTAACTGGTCATGCAGCAGTGATGTAACTGGTCATGCAGCAGTGATGTAACTGGTCATGCAGCAGTGATGTAACTGGTCATGCAGCAGTGATGTAACTGGTCATGCAGCAGTGATGTAACTGGTCATGCAGCAGTGATGTCACTGGTCATGCAGCAGTGATGTAACTGGTCATGCAGCAGTGATGTAACTGGTCATGCAGCAGTGATGTCACTGGTCATGCAGCAGTGATGTAACTGGTCATGCAGCAGTGATGTAACTGGTCATACAGCAGTGATGTAACTGGTCATGCAGCAGTGATGTAACTGGTCATGCAGCAGTGATGTAACTGGTCATGCAGCAGTGATGTCACTGGTCATGCAGCAGTGATGTAACTGGTCATGCAGCAGTGATGTAACTGGTCATGCAGCCGTGATGTAACTGGTCATGCAGCAGTGATGTAACTGGTCATGCAGCAGTGATGTAACTGGTCATGCAGCAGTGATGTAACTGGTCATGCAGCAGTGATGTAATTGGAGTTTACTACCACTATCACCCCGCCTTGGATTTCATGGGGGTGACACCAAAGATGCCACCACGGGTGACACCAAAGATGCCACCCTGGGTGACACCGAAGATGCCACCCTGGGTGACACCAAAGATGCCACCCTGGGTGACACCGAAGATGCCACCCTGGGTGACACCAAAGATGCCACCCCGGGTAACACCAAAGATGCCACCCCGGGTGACACCAAAGATGCCACCACGGGTGACACCAAAGATGCCACCCTGGGTGGCACCGAAGATGCCACCCCGAGTGACACCAAAGATGCCACCCCGAGTGACACCAAAGATGCCACCCCGGGTGACACCAAAGATGCCACCCCGGGTGACACCAAAGATGCCACCCCGGGTGACACCAAAGATGCCACCCCGAGTGACACCAAAGATGCCACCCCGAGTGACACCAAAGATGCCACCACGGGTGACACCAAAGATGCCACCCCGGGTGACACCAAAGATGCCACCCCGAGTGACACCAAAGATGCCACCCCGGGTGACACCAAAGATGCCACCCCGAGTGACACCAAAGATGCCACCACGGGTGACACCAAAGATGCCACCCCGAGTGACACCAAAGATGCCACCCCGGGTGACACCAAAGATGCCACCACGGGTGACACCAAAGATGCCACCCCGGGTGACACCAAAGATGCCACCACGGGTGACACCAAAGATGCCACCCCGGGTGACACCAAAGATGCCACCACGGGTGACACCAAAGATGCCACCCCGGGTGACACCAAAGATGCCATCACGGGTGACACCAAAGATGCCACCACGGGTGACACCAAAGATGCCACCACGGGTGACACCAAAGATGCCACCACGGGTGACACCAAAGATGCCACCCCGGGTGACACCAAAGATGCCACCACGGGTGACACCAAAGATGCCACCCCGTGTGACACCAAAGATGCCATCACGGGTGACACCAAAGATGCCACCTCGGGTGACACCAAAGATGCCATCACGGGTGACACCAAAGATGCCACCCTGGGTGACACCAAAGATGCCACCACGGGTGACACCAAAGATGCCACCCCGAGTGACACCAAAGATGCCACCCCGGGTGACACCAAAGATGCCACCCCGAGTGACACCAAAGATGCCACCCCGGGTGACACCAAAGATGCCACCCCGAGTGACACCAAAGATGCCACCCCGGGTGACACCAAAGATGCCACCCCGAGTGACACCAAAGATGCCACCCCGGGTGACACCAAAGATGCCACCCCGAGTGACACCAAAGATGCCACCCCGGGTGACACCAAAGATGCCACCCCGAGTGACACCAAAGATGCCACCCCGAGTGACACCAAAGATGCCACCACGGGTGACACCAAAGATGCCACCACGGCCCGGTGGCCTGGTGGCTAAAGCTCCCGCTTCACACACGGAGGGCCCGGGTTCGATTCCCGGCGGGTGGAAATTCCGACACGTTTCCTTACACCTATTGTCCTGTTCACCTAGCAGCAAATAGGTACCTGGGTGTTAGTCGACTGGTGTGGGTCGCATCCTGGGGGACAAGATTAAGGACCCCAATGGAAATAAGTTAGACAGTCCTCGGTGACGCACTGACTTTCTTGGGTTATCCTGGGTGGCTAACCCTCCGGGGTTAAAAATCCGAACAATATCTTATCTTACCAAAGATGCCACCCTGGGTGACACCAAAGATGCCACCCTGGGTGACACCAAAGATGCCACCTCGGGTGACACCAAAGATGCCATCACGGGTGACACCAAAGATGCCACCCTGGGTGACACCAAAGATGCCACCCTGGGTGACACCAAAGATGCCACCCCGGGTGACACCAAAGATGCCACCCTGGGTGACACCAACCCTAACGATGCCTCTGATGCTGACCGTTCTTAAGAATGGGGTTAGCGAAATTTTTTTTTAATTTTTACCACGGTCTCCCCTGAAGAAGTTATCAACACATAAAAAGAAAACGGCAAGCACTTTCCTCTCTGATAGCGCCAACTAAAGAAAACCATAAACCAGCTTAATATATCTCTCTTTCTCTTTCTTTCTCTCTCCGCTGCCTTCCCCTCCCCCGTCCCCCCCCCCACATCATTAAGGGTAGAGGGAGAGACGCCATGGTTGTAAAACTATGAGAAAACAACACTATGTAATAATATATTAAACAGACCCCCTGGTGGAATGAGTCACAGTGACTTGACTGAGTCACAGTGACTTGACTGAGTCACAGTGACTTGACTGAGTCACAGTGACTTGACTGAGTCACAGTGACTTGACTGAGTCACAGTGACTTGACTGAGTCACAGTGACTTGACTGAGTCACAGTGACTTGACTGAGTCACAGTGACTTGACTGAGTCACAGTGACTTGACTGAGTCACTCCAGGGAATGTTCTACTTAATTGATCATGTTAAAATTTAATAGTTGAAATTTGTGAAAATTGTATGCTGGCTCTCTCTCTCTCTCTCTCTCTCTCTCTCTCTCTCTCTCTCTCTCGAGCTTCATGTTAATAACGTTTATTTGCTTTCATTGTCTTCAAAAAATACTCATTTCAGCCCTGTATTATGTGTTAATTTATTATGTAATCCAGGCAACTCCTGAAACGCTTCAACCATATATATATATATGTATATATTTATATATATATATATATATATATATATATATATATATATATATATATATATATATATATATATATATATATATATATATCGTGCCGAATAGGTACTGACTTTAGCTGCTTTTCCAGTGCCTTCTTGAAGACAGCCAGGGGTCTATTGGTAATCCCCCTTATGTATGCTGGAAGGCAGTTGAACAGTCTTGGGCCCGTGACACTTATTGTGTTGTCTCTTAACGTGCTAGTGACGCCCCTGCTTTTCATTGGGGGGATGTTGCATCGTCTGCCGAGACTTTTGCTTTCGTAGTGAGTGATTTTTATGTGCAAGTTATGGTACTAGTCCCTCTAGGATTTTCCAGGTGTATATAATCATGTATCTCTCCCGCCTGCGTTCTAGGGAGTACAGGTTCAGGAACCTCAAGCGCTCCCAGTAATTGAGGTGTTTTATCTCCGTTATGCGCGCCGTGAAGGTTCTCTGTACATTTTCTAGGTCAGCAATTTCACCTGCCTTGAAAGATGCTGTTAGTGTGCATCAATATTCCAACCTAGATAGAACACGCTACCTGAAGAGTGTCATCATGGGTTTGGTATCTCTAGTTTTGAAGGTTCTCATTATCCATCCTGTCATTTTTCTAGCAGATGCGATTGATGCGATGTTATGGTCTTCACTGGAGTGAAGACGGTCCTGTGGGAACGTGTTTGCTTGGATATTCTCCTCTTTTCTGCAATGTTGCAAGCTCCTAATGATGAGTCGATTGCAGCAAGAAAGGCCTAAAGCTATCATTCCACCCCCTCCGTGGTTGTTTTTCATCCTGTGTCGCTTATGACAAGAGGAAAATGCAAACTCCCTTCCTGTAAGCTTTTTCACCCTGAAATGTGTACCTCTTCAGTACAGGAAAGACAGTGCTATAACTTAAATTGCCAGGCACACCATCTAAAGGGGACAAAAAGATACAAAACATCTAGGCCATGGGAAAACCTGGGTAGCCACAGCCACTCAAGAGGGAGAGGTTTTTTAGTGCCAGGAAGGAAAAAAAAACTGGCAGGAAATGGCAGAAATTGTACACCAAATCCAGTCATTCCTGGAGTGGAACCACAGTCGATGGCCTCCACTCCAAACCAACAGATACAGATACTAATGCCGGAAAAAAAATCCCACCCCAGTACCAACAATACCACCAGTCCGATGACATTCTTCTTTGCAAATATACAGGGTCTAAAGCCAGCAACAAACAACAAAATACCTTTCATCCGTGGACTGCTTGCAGAGGCAAAGGCAATGTTCGCGGCTTTCACTGAGACCCACATAAAGGATCACTTAGACAACGAAATATGGATCCCAGGTTACAACCTATACAGATGTGACAGAGTGAACAGGCAAAAGGGGGGGGGGTTGGCCTGTACATTGCAGAGTCACTTGTTTGCACATAACTGCTTAATGCCTCAAATGATGTAATGGAAGTTTTAGCAGTAAAGGTCGAGAACCAAAACCTAGTCATTGTGGTAGTCTACAAGCCTCCGGATGCAACATCCCACCAATTCCAGGAACAGCTGTTAAAAATTGACCACTGTCTGGAAAATCTTCCAGCTCCTGCACCCAACATCTTGCTCCAGGGGGATTTCAACTTAAGGCACCTAAAATGGAGGAATATAACAAATAATATTGTTGCAGTAATAACACCAGGAGGCAGCTCTGATGAAAACTCACACTTACAGGAGCTTTTAAATCTCTGCACAAAATTCAATTTAAACCAGCAAATAATAGAGCCTACTAGAATGGAGAATACACTAGACCTCATCTTCACTAACAATGATGATCTGATAAGAAATGTCACCATATCAAAAACAATATACTCAGATCACAACATAATTGAGGTTCAGACATGTATGCGCGGAGCCCCAGACCGACAAAATGAGATTAGTCACGAGGGAGCATTCACCAAATTCAACTTCAATAACAAAAACATAAAGTGGGACCAAGTAAACCAAGTCCTAACCGATATAAGCTGGGAAGATATACTAAGCAACACAGACCCCAACTTATGCCTAGAACAGATTAACTTGGTGGCACTCGATGTATGCGCAAGACTTATTCCTCTAAGAAAAAGGAGGAGTAGATGTAAAATAGAAAGAGACAGGCGCTCTCTTTACAGGCGACGGAAAAGAATAACAGAGCGGCTAAAAGAGGTCAATCTATCTGAAATGCGTAGGGAGACACTGGTCAGAGAAATAGCAAACATCGAACTTAAGCTAAAGGAATCTTATAGGAGCCAGGAATCGCGGGAAGAACTAAAAGCCATAAATGAAATCGAAAGAAACCCAAAGTATTTCTTCTCCTATGCCAAATCAAAGTCGAGAACAACGTCCAGTATTGAGCCCTTACTTAAAGAAGATGGGTCCTACACAGATGACAGCAAGGAAATGAGTGAGCTACTCAAGTCCCAATATGACTCAGTTTTTAGTAAGCCACTAACCAGACTGAGAGTCGAAGATCAAAATGAATTTTTTATGAGAGAGCCACAGAATTTGGTTAACACAAGCCTATCTGATGTTATTCTGACGCCAAATGACTTCGAACAGGCGATAAATGACATGCCCATGCACTCTGCCCCAGGGCCAGACTCATGAAACTCCGTGTTCATCAAGAACTGCCTTTACCATCCTATGGAGAGGGAGCATGGACACGGGGGTCGTCCCACAGTTACTAAAAACAACAGACATAGCCCCACTCCACAAAGGGGGCAGTAAAGCAACAGCAAAGAACTACAGACCGATAGCACTAACATCCCATATCATGAAAATCTTTGAAAGAGTCCTAAGAAGCAAGATCACCACCCATCTAGAAACCCATCAGTTACACAATCCAGGGCAACATGGGTTTAGAACAGGTCGCTCCTGTCTGTCTCAACTATTGGATCACTACAACAAGGTCCTAGATGCACTAGAAGACAAAAAGAATGCAGATGTAATATATACAGACTTTGCAAAAGCCTTCGACAAGTGTGACCATGGCGTAACAGCGCACAAAATACGTGCTAAAGGAATAACAGGAAAAGTCGGTCGATGGATCTATAATTTCCTCACTAACAGAACACAGAGAGTAGTAGTCAACAGGGTAAAGTCCGAGGCAGGCACGGTGAAAAGCTCTGTTCCACAAGGCACAGTACTCGCTCCCATCTTGTTCCTCATCCTCATATCCGACATAGAGAAGGATGTCAGCCACAGCACCGTGTCTTCCTTTGCAGATGACACCCGAATCTGCATGACAGTGTCTTCCATTGCAGACACTGCAAGGCTCCAGGTGGACATCAACCAAATCTTTCAGTGGGCTGCAGAAAACAATATGAAGTTCAACGATGAGAAATTTCAATTACTCAGATATGGTAAACACGAGGAAATTAAATCTTCATCAGAGTACAAAACAAATTCTGGCCACAAAATAGAGCAAAACACCAACGTCAAAGACCTGGGAGTGATCATGTCGGAGGATCTCACCTTCACGGACCATAACATTGTATCGATCGCATCTGCTAGAAAAATGACAGGATGGATAATGAGAACCTTCAAAACTAGGGATGCCAAGCCCATGATGACACTCTTCAGGTCACTTGTTCTATCTAGGCTGGAATATTGCTGCACACTAACAGCACCTTTCAAGGCAGGTGAAATTGCTGACCTAGAAAATGTACAGAGAACCTTCACGGCGCGCATAACGGAGATAAAACACCTCAATTACTGGGAGCGCTTGAGGTTCCTGAACCTGTATTCCCTGGAACGCAGGCGGGAGAGATACATGATTATATACACCTGGAAAATCCTAGAGGGCCTAGTACCGAACTTGCACACGAAAATCACTCACTACGAAAGCAAAAGATTTGGCAGACGATGCAACATCCCCCAATGAAAAGCAGGGGTGTCACTAGCACGTTAAGAGACCATACAATAAGTGTCAGGGGCCCGAGACTGTTCAACTGCCTCCCAGCATACATAAGGGGGATTACCAACAGACCCCTGGCAGTCTTCAAGCTGGCACTGAACAAGCACCTAAAGTCGGTTCCTGATCAGCCGGGCTGTGGCTCGTACGTTGGTTTGCGTGCAGCCAGCAGTAACAGCCTGGTTGATCAGGCTCTGATCCACCAGGAGGCCTGGTCACAGACCGGGCCGCGGGGGCGTTGACCCCCGGAACTCTCTCCAGGTAAACTCCAAGTAATATATATATATATATATATATATATATATATATATATATATATATATATATATATATATATATATATATATATATATATATATATATATATATATATATATATATATATATATATATATATATATATATATATATATATACCCACAGTAGCGCCTTTATGGATGCCCAGGGCTGTTGGAGTGCAATAAGGAAACTTTTTCAATACCTTTGGCACTGTTAATGGCCCTGTGTGTGTGTGTGTGTGTGTGTGTGTGTGTGTGTGTGTGTGTGTGTCACTACTGCCGGAGATGAATCTCTCTCTCTGTGTATTTATCTGTCTGCTTGTTTTTTGTAGTTTTATTTGAGTTTCTGTTAGTTTCTCTCGTGTTTGGCTGTCTGTTTTTTCTGTTTTTCTATATGTTTTGTGTGTGTTTTTTTTTGGTGCTCTGTTCATTCGTTAGACATTTTTTTTTTTTTGCAAGTGAATTTGTATGACTGTCTATCTGGGGAATAATGGTGTGGCTCTTCTCCCTTTCCCTTTGACCCCTTATTTCATGCCCCCTTTCTCCTATAGCCATAGAAGGGTGGGCACCTCAAAGCACCACCTTCCCAATACCACCTTCCCAATACCACCTTCCCAATACCACCTTCCCAATACCACCTTCCCAATACCACCTTCCCAATACCACCTTCCCAATACCACCTTCCCAATACCACCTTCCCAATACCACCTTCCCAATACCACCTTCCCAATACCACCTTCCCAATACCACCTTCCCAATACCACCTTCCTAATACTATCTTCCAAACATCCTGTCCCCAACACCCTGTCCCCAACACCCTGTCCCCAACACCCTGTCCCCAACACCCTGTCCCCAACACCCTGTCCCCAACACCCTGTCCCCAACACCCTGTCCCCAACACCCTGTCCCCAACACCCCCACCCTAACACCACCTGCCATACACCGCCGTCCCCAACACCACCTTGCAAACAGCCCCCCCCAGCACCCCCTCTCCACCTCTCCAAACACGGTAATAAACCCTGTATATCCCCCGGATGAAGGACATTCTCCGAGCATGAATGTCGCAGCGGCACACATTGCCACACCCGGAATATAAAGAATCCAATTCCCGGCGGAGTAGTTTCAGATTCCTTTTATGATCCCTTCTGCAGCATCTTCCCTGAATGCTCTCGGCCTAATCCAGAAACCTTTCGTGTGTTGCTCTGTACGTATTTTCCTTTTTCTTGGTTTGAGATGTTTGGAATTGTGTCTATGTGGTCTTCTCAACGTCTTCACTGTCTGAAGTGTCTCTCTTTCTTTCTTTCTCTCTCTCTCTCTAAAAATACATCAGATCTTGTGCTGTATACAATCTTTAACAAATACAAGAAACGTAATGTATGGAAATATCTAAGTTCAATAATTAAAGGGTAATTAAAAACACATTTGTATATTTAAAACTTAATTAACATCCTTAATTAACTTGCTGGTGGGGTCTCTGGGGGGTCTCTGGGGGTCTCTGGGGGTCTCTGGGGGTCTCTGGGGGGTCTCTGGGGGGTCTCTGGGGGTCTCTGGGGGGTCTCTGGGGGGGTCTCTGGGGGGTCTCTGGGGGGTCTCTGGGGGGTCTCTGGGGGTCTCTGGGGGGTCTCTGGGGATCTCTGGGGGGGTCTCTGGGGGTCTCTGGGGGGTCTCTGGGGGGTCTCTGGGGGGTCTCTGGGGGGTCTATGGGGGTCTATGGGTGTCTCTGGGGGTCTCTGGGGGGTCTCTGGGGGGTCTCTGGGGGTCTCTGGGGGGTCTCTGGTCACGTCTTGAAGAAATTTATTTCGTAGAAAAAAAAAATAAAAGTAATTTTTCAAAAATTTTTTTTAATAAATAAATTCCTTGTATTGGAATATTATATTCGCCTTACTAACTTGTTTAAATATTTAAGATAATAAGCAAAGTACAGAGAAGATAATATTTATCTCGTCTAGTGTTTGCAAGAGTTCCTAACTTGTAATTATTAACACTTTCCTACCTTCACATGTTAACTTGACATGTTAAGTTAAATAGCGGGAACTTGGGTTTGATTGGTGGTGTTGCTACACGACGTAAACTGTACAAGGGAGAGCAAATGTTGACCACACCTTAGACAGTCTTGTCGGAGGACAGGAGGTGAGTCTGAAGGTTTGGGAATGTCTGGATGGGAATGTCTGGATGGGAATGTCTGGATGGGAATGTCTGGATGGGAATGTCTGGATGGGAATGTTTGGATGGGAATGTTTGGATGGGGATGTTTGGATGGGAATGTCTGGATGGGAATGTCTGGATGGGAATGTTTGGATGGGAATGTTTGGATGGGAATGTCTGGATGGGAATGTTTGGATGGGAATGTCTGGATGGGAATGTTTGGATGGGAATGTCTGGAGGGAATGTCTGGATGGGAATGTTTGGATGGGAATGTCTGGATGGGAATGTCTGGATGGGAATGTTTGGATGGGAATGTCTGGATGGGAATGTCTGGATGGGAATGTTTGGATGGGAATGTTTGGATGGGAATGTTTGGATGGGAATGTCTGGATGGGAATGTTTGGATGGGAATGTTTGGATGGGAATGTCTGGATGGGAATGTTTGGATGGGAATGTTTGGATGGGAATGTTTGGATGGGAATGTCTGGATGGGAATGTCTGGATGGGAATGTTTGGATGGGAATGTTTGGATGGGAATGTTTGGATGGGAATGTTTGGATGGGAATGTCTGGATGGGAAGGTCTGGATGGGAATGTCTGGATGGGAATGTCTGGACAGATGGCTGGTGGCATGACGCTGTTCATTTGTGGAAGTACAGGTGTCTTGTCTTTCTATAATAATTTATTTCAATGCCACCTCCTCTCCCCCTTCATTACCACCTCCTCTACCCCTTCATTACCACCTCCTCTACCCCTTCATTACCACCTCCTCTCCCCCTTCATTACCACCTCCTCTCCCCCCTTCATTACCACCTCCTCTCCCCCTTCATTACCACCTCCTCTCCCCCTTCATTACCACCTCCTACCCCTTCTTCATTACCACCTCCTCTACCCCTTCATTACCACCTCCTCTACCCCTTCATTACCACCTCCTCTACCCCTTCATTACCACCTCCTCTCCCCCTTCATTACCACCTCCTCTCCCCCTTCATTACCACCTCCTCCCCTCCCCCTTCATTACCACCTCCTCTACCCCTTCATTACCACCTCCTCTCCCCCTTTATTACCACCTCCTCACCCCTTCATTACCACCTCCTCCCCTTCCCCTTCATTACCTTACCTCCTCCTCTCCCCTCTTATTACCACCTCCTCCCCTCCCCTTCATTACCACCTCCTCTACCCCTTCATTACCACCTCCTCCCCTCCCCATTACCTTACCACCTCCTCCCCTCCCCTTCATTACCACCTCCTCTCCCCCCACCACCTTCCCTCCCCTTATTACCACCTCCTCTCCCCTTCATTACCACCACCTCCTCTCCCCCTTCTTCATTACCACCTCCTCTCCCCTTCATTACCACCTCCTCTCCCCCTTCATTACCACCTCCTCCCCTCCCCCTTCATTACCACCTCCTCTCCCCTTCATTACCACCTCCCTCCCCCTTCATTACCACCTCCTCCCCTCCCCTTCATTACCACCTCCTCTCCCCTTCATTACCACCTCCTCTCCCCTTCATTACCACCTCCTCTCCCCCTTCATTACCACCTCCTCTCCCCTTCATTACCACCTCCCTCCCCTTCCCCTTCATTACCACCTCCTCCCTCCCCTCATTACCACCTCCTCTCCCCCTTCATTACCACCTCCTCCCCTCCCCCTTCATTACCACCTCCTCTCCCCCTTCATTACCACCTCCTCTCCCCTTCCCCCATTACCACCTCCTCCCCTCCCCCTTCATTACCACCTCCTCCACCCCTTCATTACCACCTCCCCTTCTTCATTACCACCTCCTCTCCCCTTCATTACCACCTCCTCTCCCCTTCATTACCACCTCCTCCCCTTCCCCTTCATTACCACCTCCTCCCCTTCATTACCACCTCCTCTCCCCTTCATTACCACCTCCTCTCCCCTTCATTACCACCTCCTCTCCCCTTCAATACCAACTCCTCCCTCCCCTTCATTACCACCTCCTCCTCCCCTTCATTACCACCTAACCTCTCCCCTTCATTACCACCTCCTCTCCCCTTCATTACCACCTCCTCTCCCCTTCATTACCACCTCCTCTCCCCTTCATTACCACCTCCTCTCCCCTTCATTACCACCTCCTCTCCCCTTCATTACCACCTCCTCTCCCCTTCATTATCACCTCCTCTCCCTTCAATTACCACCTCCTCCTCTCCCTTCATTACCACCTCCTCTCCCCTTCATTACCACCTCCTCCTCCCTTCATTACCACCTCCTCTCCCTTCATTACCACCTCCTCTCCCCTTCATTACCACCTCCTCTCCCCTTCATTACCACCTCCTCTCCCCTTCATTACCACCTCCCTCCTCCCCTTCATTACCACCTCCTCTCCCCTTCATTACCACCTCCTCCCCTCCCCTTCATTACCACCTCCTCTCCCTTCATTGCCACCTCCTCTCCCCTTCATTACCACCTCCTCTCCCCTTCATTACCACCTCCTCTCCCCTTCATTACCTTACCTCCTCCTCCCCTTCCCCATTACCACCTCCTCTCCCCTTCATTACCACCTCCTCTCCCCTTCTTACCACCTCTTCCCCACCACCTCCTCTCCCCTTCATTACCACCCCTCCCTCCCCTTCATTACCACCTCCTCTCCCTTCATTACCACCTCCTCTCCCCTTCATTACCACCTCCTCTCCCCCTTCATTACCACCTCCTCTCCCCTTCATTACACCACCTCCTCTCCCCTTCATTACCACCTCCTCTCCCCATTACCACCTCCTCTCCCCTTCATTACCACCTCCTCCTCCCCTTCATTACCACCTCCCTCTCCCCTTCATTACCACCTCCTCTCCCCTTCACACCACCTCCTCTCCCCTTCATTACCACCTCCTCCCTCTTCATTACCACCTCCTCTCCCCTTCATTACCTTGCCACCTCCCTCTCCCCTTCATTATCCACCTCCTCTCCCCCTTCATTACCACCTCCTCCCCTCCCTTCACCACCTCCTCCCTTCTCCTTCATTACCACCTCCTCTCCCCTTCATTACCACCTCCTCTCCCCTTCACCTTACCACCTCCTCTTCCCCCCTTCACACCACCTCCTCCCCTCCCCTTCATTACCACCTCCTCCCCTTCCCCATTACCACCTCCTCTCCCCCTTCATTACCACCTCCTCTCCCCTTCATTACCACCTCCTCTCCCCCTTCATTACCACCTCCTCTCCCCCTTCATTACCACCTCCTCTACCCCTTCATTACCACCTCCTCTCCCCCTTCATTACCACCTCCTCTCCCCCTTCATTACCACCTCCTCTCCCCCTTCATTACCACCTCCTCTACCCCTTCATTACCACCTCCTCTCCCCTCACACCACCTCCTCTCCCCTTCATTACCACCTCCTCTCCCCTTCATTACCACCCCTCCTCCCCTTCATTACCACCTCCTCCCCTCCCCTTCATTACCACCTCCTCCCCTCCCTTCATTACCACCTCCTCTCCCCTTCATTACCACCTCCTCTCCCCCCTTCCTTCATTACCACCTCCTCTCCCCCTTCATTACCACCTCCCTCCCCTCCCCTTCATTACCACCTCCTCTCCCCGCTTCCTTCATTACCACCTCCTCTCCCCCCTTCCTTCATTACCACCTCCTCTCCCCCTTCATTACCACCTCCTCCCCTCCCCTTCATTACCACCTCCTCTCCCCTTCATTACCACCTCCTCCCCTCCCCCATTACCACCTCCTCTCCCCCCTCCTTCATTACCACCTCCTCCCCCTCCCCCTTCATTACCACCTCCTCTCCCCTTCATTACCACCTCCTCTCCCCTTCATTACCACCTCCTCCTCCCCCCTTCATTACCACCTCCTCCCCTTCCCCATTACCACCTCCTCTCCCCTTCATTACCACCTCCTCTCCCCTTCATTACCACCCCTCCTCCCCCTTCATTACCACCTCCTCTCCCCTTCATTGCCACCTCCTCACCCCTTCATTACCACCTCCTCCCCTTCCCCTTCATTACCACCTCCTCCCCTCCCCTTATTACCACCTCCTCTCCCCTTCATTACCACCTCCTCCCCCTTCACCCCATTTTCCACCTCCTCTTCCCCTTCATTACCACCTCCTCTCCCCTTCATTACCACCTCCTCTCCCCTTCATTACCACCTCCTCTCCCCTTCATTACCACCTCCTCTCCCCCCTCCTTCATTACCACCTCCTCCTCCCCTTCATTACCACCTCCTCCTCCTCCCCTTCTTCCATTACCACCTCCTCTCCCCTTCATTACCACCTCCTCCCCCTTCTTCCCCTTATTACCTCCTCCTCCCCTTCATTACCACCTCCCCTCCCCCATTACCACCTCCTCTCCCCTTCCCCCATTACCACCTCCTCCCCTTCCCCATTACCACCTCCCTCCTCCTCTCCCCTTCATTATCACCTCCTCTCCCCCTTCATTACCACCTCCTCTCCCCCTTCATAACCACCTCCTCTCCCCTTCATTATCACCTCCTCTCCCCTTCTTACCACCTCCTCCCCTCCCCTTCATTACCACCTCCTCTCCCCTTCATTACCACCTCCTCTCCCCTTCATTACCACCTCCTCCCCTCCCCTCATTACCACCTCCTCTCCCCCTTCTTACCACCTCCTCTCCCCTTCATTACCACCTCCTCTCCCCTTCATTACCACCTCTCCCCTTCATTACCACCTCCTCCCTCCCCTTCATTCTCCACCTCCTCCCCTTCATTACCACCTCCCTCTCCCCCTTCCTTCATTACCACCTCCTCTCCCCTTCATTACCACCTCCTCTCCCTTCATTACCACCTCCTCCTCCCCTTCATTACCACCTCCTCTCCTCCTTCATTACCACCTCCTCCCCCTCCCCTCCTTCATTACCTCCTCCCCCCCCTCCTTCATTACACCCGGGTAATACTGACCAGCTCTGGTAACAAGGCAATGTATATTTGCTAAATCTATTCACCGGTCTCAGAGCTCGGTCTCAGAGCTCGGTCTCAGAGTTCGGTCTCAGAGCTCGGTGAAGTGTACAGTGAATATATAAAACTCCCGTTTAATGTTAAACTCTAATAAAGAAGGAAGGTCAACACTCCTGTCAGAGTGCAAACTGTTTAACAAAGTTCCACGTCGCTCCTAACATTAGGATAGCGCCTCCCTGGCCACCAGCTTTTGTTAGCAACTTTTAGCAGTCATTTCCTTTAAGTTTTGTATAAAAAAGTGTTTATCTTTTATACAACAGTAGAGTTAACATAATTATAGAGTAAACATTTGGGCAACAATAGAGGGAACAGAGTTACAGACTAAATGTCTGGACAACAATAGAGTTATTTAGACAATAACAGAGCGTAAATTTACAAAAGTCTGTTAGAGAGGGTTGTAAAGAATTAAATTAACGAGACATTGAGTAATTATCTGGCTTTTATTGACTCGTTAAATTAACGAACGATAGATGGAATGATAGAACACATTATACCCTTCTGGTTATAGTATACCCTTCTGGTTATAGTATACCCTTCTGGTTATAGTATACCCTTCTGGTTATAGTATACCCTTCTGGTTATAGTATACCCTTCTGGTTATAGTATACTTATAATCGGTGATACACACGTAACAACATGTACCGTATATGTCACCTTTATGTCAACAATGTATCTCTTAAATCTTCTGTACCATATTATGTAATAAAATATTCCTATTGGTAAAAAAAAAATATATATTAAAAGATGGGGTGGTAGGGGAAGTGGAATATTCAAACTGCTTCAGGAAGAAATCCAAATATTCTTCCTTGAAGCCTTTTTATCAATTATCTATCTATCTATCTATCTATCTATCTATATATATATATATATATATATATATATATATATATATATATATATATATATATATATATATATATATATATATGTCGTGCCAATATGTAAAACTGGTCAATTAGCAAGAACTCATTTAAAATTAATTCCTTTCTAAAATTTTCTTATACGTTTAAAGATATATTTTTTCATTAATGTTGATGTAAAATTTATAATTTTGCACCAAAAGGAACTTAGAAAACTTACCTAACCTTATTATAACAAGCGCAATTTATTTTAGCCTAACCCTAACTAAATATATTTTAGATTTGTTTACAATAATTTAATACTAAACAAACACAGTGAATTATATTTTTTCGTTAGGTTCAGAATGATTTTAGGAAATTATTGCATACACAAATTTTCACTTGTCCTATATGGCAAGATGAGCGTTGCTATTTAAGCCAAGATCGCAAGTTCTGCCTATACGGCACGACATATATATATACAAATATATATATATATATATATATATATATATATATATATATATATATATATATATATATATATATATATATATATATATATATATATATATATATATATATATATATATATATATATATATATATATATATATATATATATATATATATATATATATTATTAAGAATTTTTTTTCAAAATGGTTTAATTACTGTACTGTAAAATTTCAAAGTAAAATTTATCGTTAATTTGTAACGAAATTTTCTCAGTTTGACGAAATTTTAAATGCTGATTATTATTATTATTATTATTATTATTATTATTATTATTATTATTATTATTATTATTATTATTATTATTATTAATGTCTGTGAAGCGCTAGACCGGAGTGGGTCATACAGTTCAAGGGAAGGTGTAAGGTGGACCCAACCTTCCTATTAACGAGAGACATTACTGGCAGGGAGATCAGAACACTGACGGTGTGACCTGATGGGAGGATGACCTGATTGAAGGATCACCTGACTGGAGGATCACTTGATTAGAGGATGACCTGATTAGAGGATGACCTGATTAGAGGATGACCTGATTGGAGGATTGCCTGATTGGAAGGTCGCCTGACTGAAGGATCACCTGAGTGGAGGATCACATGACTGTAAGATCACATGACTGGAGGATCACATGACTGGAGGATCACATGACTGGAGGATCACATGACTGGAGGATCACATGACTGGAGGATCACATGACTGGAGGATCACATGACAGGAGGATCACATGAAGAGATCAGTAACTGCATTAAATAAATATGAGGAGGAAAGACGTGAAGGCAATTTGAAAGTTGATTAGAAAATAGGAGAAAAAGTTAAGTGATAGAGCGATATTACTCGAGAAATCTGAGAAAAATGATTAATGTGAGGCAGCGAGAAGATGGTTTAGTACGCGAGGATCTGGACGTGAGATGAGCGAGAGAGAAATAGGCGAGTACTGTCTCCTTTCAGTGGCCTGGTCTGAGTGTCTGATTGCTCAGTGTCTGATTGTGACTTTATGGTCTGCTTGGTTTTTAATCATCAGATACATGCACACACACATACACACACACACAAGCACACACACACAAACACACACACACACGTCAAGCAGTCAAGTCGTGGAATAGTCTAGAAAGTGAAGTAGTGGAGGCGGGAACCATACATAGTTTTAAGGCGAGGTATGATAAAGCTCATGGAGCAGGGAGAGAGAGGACCTAGTAGCAATCAGTGAAGGGGCGGGGCCAGGAGCTATGACTCGACCCCTGCAACCACAAATAGGTGAGTACAAATAGGTGAGTACACGGATAACTAACACACGCACAGACAGGATGTTCCAGAGATGGGACACAGAAACGAGAGGTCACAATTGGAAGTTGAAGACTCAGATGAGTCAAAGGGATGCTGGGAAGTATTTCTTCAGTCACAGAGTTGTCAGGAAGTGAAATAGTCTAGCAAGTGACGTAGTGGAGACAGGAACCATACATAGCTTTAAGACGAGGTATGATGAAGCTCATGGAGCAGGGAAAGAGAGGACCTAGTAGCGATTAGTGAAGAGACGGGGCCAGGAGCCGAGTCTCGACTCCTGCAACCACAAATAGGTGAGTATACACACACACACACACACACACACACACACACACTGTACACTGTGTATGTTAGGCCCATACTGGAGTATGCAGCACCAGTCTGGAACCCACACCTGGTCAAGCACGTCAAGAAGTTAGAGAAAGTACAAAGGTTTGCAACAAGGCTAGTCCCAGAGCTCAAGGGAATGTCGTACGAGGAAAGGTTAAGGGAAATCGGACTGACGACACTGGAGGACAGAAGGGTCAGGGGAGACATGATAACGACATACAAGATACTGCGGGGAATAGACAAGGTGGACAGAGATAGGATGTTCCAGAGAGGGGACACAGGGACAAGGGGTCACAACTGGAAGCTGAAGACTCAGACGAGTCACAGGGACGTTAGGAAGTATTTCTTCAGTCATAGAGTTGTCAGCAAGTGGAATAGCCTAGCAAGTGAAGTAGTGGAGGCAGGAACCATACATAGTTTTAAGAAGAGGTATGACAAAGCTCAGGAAGCAGAGAGAGAGAGGATCCAGTAGCGATCAGTGAAGAGGCGGGGCCAGGAGCTGTGCTCGACCCTGCAACCACAATTAGGTGAGTACAATTAGGTGAGTACACACACACACACACACACACACACACACACACACACACACACACACACACACACACACACACACACACACACACACTCCATCTAATAATATCCACAGCAGCAACAATGTACCACAGCAGCAGCAATGTACCACAGCAGAAGCGATGTACCACAGCAGCAGCAATGTACCACAGCAGCAGCAATGTACCACAGCAGCAGCAATGTACCACAGCAGCAGCAATGTACCACAGCAGCAGCAATGTACCACAGCAGCAGCAATGTACCACAGCAGCAGCAATGTACCACAGCAGCAGCAATGTACCACAGCAGCAGCAATGTACCACAGCAGCAGCAATGTACCACAGCAGCAGCAATGTACCACAGCAGCAACACTGTACCACAGCAGCAACAATGTACCACAGCAGCAGCAATGAACCACAGCAGCAGCAATGAACCACAGCAGCAGCAATGTACCACAGCAGCAACAATGTATCACAGCAGCAACACTGCACCACAGAAGCAACACTGTATCACAGAAGCAACACTGTACCACAGCAACAACACTGTACCACAGCAGCAACACTGCACCACAGAAGCAACACTGTACCACAGCAGCAGCAATGTACCACAGCAACAACACTGTACCACAGAAGCAACACTGTACCACAGCAGCAGCAATGTACCACAGCAACAACACTGTACCACAGCAACAACACTGTACCACAGCAGCAACACTGCACCACAGAAGCAACACTGTACCACAGCAGCAGCAATGTACCACAGCAGCAACACTGCACCACAGAAGCAACACTGTACCACAGCAGCAGCAATGTACCACAGCAGCAGCACTGTACCATAGCAACAACACTGTACCACAGCAGCAACACTGTACCACAGCAGCAGCAATGAACCACAGCAGCAACACTGTACCATAGCAACAACACTGTACCACAGCAGCAACACTGTACCACAGCAGTAACAATGTACCACAGCAGCAGCAATGTACCACAGCAGCAGCAATGTACCACAGCAGCAGCAATGTACCACAGCAGCAGCAATGTACCACAGCAGCAACAATGTACCACAGCAGCAGCAATGTACCACAGCAGTAACAATGTACCACAGCAGCAGCAATGTACCACAGCAGCAGCAATGTACCACAGCAGCAACAATGTACCACAGCAGCAACAATGTACCACAGCAGCAGCAATGTACCACAGCAGCAGCAATGTACCACAGCAGCAACACTATACCACAGCAGCAGCAATGTACCACAGCAGCAGCAATGTACCACAGCAGCAGCAATGTACCACAGCAGCAGCAATGTACCACAGCAGCAACACTGTACCACAGCAGCAACAATGTACCACAGCAGCAGCAATGAACCACAGCAGCAGCAATGAACCACAGCAGCAGCAATGTACCACAGCAGCAACAATGTATCACAGCAGCAACAATGTACCACAGCAGCAGCAATGTACCACAGCAGTTGCAATGTACCACAGCAGCAACACTGTACCACAGCAGCAACACTGTACCACAGCAGCAACACTGTACCACAGCAGCAACAATGTACCACAGCAGTTGCAATGTACCACAGCAGCAACACTGTACCACAGCAGCAACACTGTACCACAGCAGCAACACTGTACCACAGCAGCAACACTGTACCACAGCAGCAACAATGTACCACAGCAGCAGCAATGTTCCACAGCAGCAGCAATGTATCACAGCAGCAGCAATGTACCACAGCAGCAACACTGTACCACAGCAGCAACACTGTACCACAGCAACAACAATGTACCACAGCAGCAACACTGCAGCACAGCAGCAGCAATGTACCACAACAGCAGCACTGTACCACAGCAACAGCACTGTGCCACAGCAGCAGCACTGTACCACAGCAGCAGCAATGTACCACAGCAGCAGCACTGTACCACAGCAGCAGCACTGTGCCACAGCAGCAACAATGTACCACAGAAGCAACACTGTGCCACAGCAGCAGCAATGTACCACATCAACAGCACTGTACCACAGCAGCAGCACTGTGCCACAACAGCAATGTACCACAGCAGCAACACTGTACCACAGCAGCAGCACTGTACCACAGCAGCAACACTGTACCACAGCAGCAGAACTGTGCTAATGCAGCAATGTACCACAGCAGCAACACTGTACCACAGCAACAACACTGTACCACAGCAGCAACACTGTACCACAGCCGCAACACTGTACCACAAAAACAACACTGTACCACAGCAGTAACACTGTACCACAGCAGCAACACTGTACCACAGCAGCAGCACTGTACCACAGCAGCAACACTGTACCACAGCAGCAGCACTCTAGCACAGCAGCAACACTGTATCACAGCAGCAACACTGTACCACAGCAGCAACACTGTACCACAGCAGCAACACTGTACCACAGCAGCAACACTGTACCACAGCAGCAACACTGTACCACAGCAGCAACACTGTAGCACAGCAACAACACTGTACCACAGCAGCAACACTGTGCCACAGCAGCAACACTGTACCACAGCAGCAACACTGTAGCACAGCAGCAACACTGTACCACAGCAGCAACACTGTACCACAGCAGCAACACTGTACCACAGCAGCAACACTGTAGCACAGCAACAACACTGTACCACAGCAGTAACACTGTGCCACAGCAGCAACACTGTACCACAGCAGCAACACTGTAGCACAGCAGCAACACTGTAGCACAACAGCAACACTGTGCCAC